>NW_006922316.1:323389-334240 GCF_000298275.1 Orycteropus afer afer | reverse complement strand
ATCAGCAAATAAGGATAGTTTGACTTCTTCCTTACCAATTTGGATGCTTTTTATTTCCCTTTCTTGCCTTATTGCCCTGGCTAGGTCTTTGAATACAATGTTGAATAGAAGTGGTGATAGAGGGCATCCTAGTCTGGTTCTTGTTCGCAAGGGGAAAGGTTCCAACATCTAATTTTTTGACTGCTGCTTCCATGGGTGATTACAGATCCAAGTAAAATGAAATTCCTGACAAGTTATATTATATCCCCAGAAATCTCATGCAACAATCTTGGCTCCTCACCAGTCAACTCAGTTTAAAAGAAATAGAAATGAATCTCACTGACAATGTGTTCTTAGGAAATTGTTCAATTCTCTATCAATCCACACTTTTTCTTCCCTAAATTAAATGAAGCAGAACATGTCAACTATTTCAGCTGGTTATGAAGTCAGCTTCATTGTACACCACATAACTTTGGTTTGCATCCATAGATCCATGTTGTTCTGAAAACAGTAACACTCATTTAACTGTGTTATTTAGTAAGCATATCTTCATCCTGAATATTGGCTTTAATTCAAGAAGGACATTGTCCCCAAATAGTGTGCAGAAAAAGCTGAAGGAGCAGAAGGCCAAACATTTGCAGGTTTAGAAATGGGGAAATTTAGCCTAGAAAGTATAAGATCTGGAGAGTATCTGTCAGAAGAGTTGAGTCTTTTAAGATTTCCAAATGGAATAAGGATTGTGTATGTTTTCCATGCAACCGACAGCCACAGGTAGATTTGATGGGGGACCTTTATAGATTAGGAAGTCTGTTCTAAGAATATAATGTTTAAAGATCAATTACTCACTTTTAGAAAATGCCAGCCATCTGACATTCAAGATCCACACATGATAAGCACCAAGGACCCCACCATTGTCTTCCTAGGATTCTCTTTAGCCAAAAAAACAGCTTTAAACTTTTACTCTCATTCAGGATAGACTGACATCCATCTCCCAGTCCATGTGTCTGAAACAATTCTGGAGTTATGGTGCAGAAGAGGGCACCACACATAGGAAAGAAAGAAAACCAAAAAAAGACACATTCTGTTTCTGAGAAAGACTTTTTGGCAGTTACCTGCAGGACTGTTCTTTCATTCCATTTAATAGTCATCTGAAAACTCTATTTCATCATTATCTTTTTATTTCACTCATCCTACATTCATTGAGAGACTGCCTGCTCTGTGACTGATCCTGTTCTTTGTGCTGCTCATACATGAAGAACCTGATGTGTCATAAGTAGTTAGTCCACCCATCCATTTTTTGCTCCAAGTGCTTGAGGGCCTTCTATGTGACAGGTACAGATAGATGCAGAGACACAAGCATATACTTTTCTCCAAAGAGCTCTATTCATAGTGAGTGAGAGAGGGCATCATCCATGCTGTCCTAAGAGCCAAACAAGAGAACCAGGATAGAACAAGGAAAAGGCAGTTGGGGTGAGGACAGAAGGGGTCCTAGAATTTTTAGCCAAACAGAAGAGTCCTGATGTAACATTGAAGCAACAGAGAGGGAACTGCATTTAGACAGGTGAGGTGGAATCACAGATTATTAGGCAGGAGAAGGAGTGAATTAGATGTTGACTAAAATTCAACATTCTGCTGTAAGTAGTGCGGTGGTGAAAGGATACGATGGTGACAATAGAAGCTCTTTGGAAACTATTGTGATGATTCTAGGATATTTGGGCTTCAGCTGGGAAAGATATTTCTGCTGGACATGTAGCCATGTGGGAGTCGACTGGGTTGGTGGTTGAAGCCAAGAACATGGATGGCTGAAGCACTTTTTCAAAAAAGATTAACAATTAAGATTGCAACAAGAGATGAGGCACAGCTAGAAGGGGGTTCAATTAGTTTGGAGAGACTTGATACCAAGGGCAAAGAGTCTTCTGAAAGACAAGTATACTGAAGACATGGGAGAGGGCGATTGGAGGTACATGATGGAACAGAAGAGGGAGGGGACCCAGAGCTGACAGAACCAAACTTTTGTAAGGAGAGGCAGAAAATTGAGAAAGACCTTGCCTGAATGGACCCAATTTTTTATTTATTCACTCATTCATTAAAAATTATTTATCAAGTCCTTAGTATGTACACACATCAGTCTAGTTCAACTCATTTTCCAATCCTCATCAAAGTTCCAACAATCAGGTAATACAGTAGTCAAGACATTAGATTTAGGATAAGGTGGAGCTTAATAGCTTCATTTTAACAACTTACTATTAAGAGGAAGGGGACTATCTAATTCCACCTTAAATGCCAACTACATGATGTGGAAATCTCAGATTATTATCATTGATTATTTCTGACACCAGCCACCCACAGAGGATTTTCTCTCCCTGAGCTACTGTGGTAGTTATGGTTGCATGTCAACTTGGTTGGGCCTGGTTGAGTGGTTGGGCAGCTGGTGATAGTTACTCCCCAAGATGAGACTGGCAATCAACTCCATGGTAGGATCTACAAGCAGTTGAATAGCTGCTTTGGGGATGTGGTCTGCTTTGTGTATGTAAGCAGTACTTTTGGAAACGGTCTTTAGCTTATGGCATGCTTGAACCCTGCATGTAGCCGAGTCCTTGTTCAGCAGCCTACCATGCTCTGCCGATCTTGGGACTTTCAATGGACTTGAATTAATGGCCTGTTGTGTGGTTTGGTAATATTGGGACTGTGCCTTGTTATTTGTTCACCTTGGGTTTGTCGGCCTCAGCAGCCAAAGGCTAAGTGAGGAAATCCTCCATCTTCAGTGGGCCAGGAGCAGGGGTGTGAGCTGAAGCCGGAGGTTGATGGGCTTTCACTCAGCCCCTAGAGCCAGGCACTTCGAACTCGGACTTAAAGCCTCCAAACTGTAAGAAAATAAACTCCTGTTTGTTAAAGCCATCCTATTTGTGGTATATTTTTGTCAGAGTGGCACTAGGTAACCAAGCTACCTTGGGAAAGGACCAATCTGACAAGTTAAAATGATACTGACCTTCATATTGTCCAAACAGGGAGATAATCAGCTCCACATTAGGATGTGTGAACGACTCCCAACTTCGTATCCCAGATGGCCAAAAGACTGGAGGTTGCCTCTAGCTCCTTTAGATGACTAGCCTCAAGATCAGGGGTTCCTACTCCCATAATTCCAAGTCTCCTTTCAGTTCAAAAATTCACTGGAAGTACTCAAAGAAAAGGCCATCCTTATACCAGCTTAAAGGAAATAAATGAAGAAATGCATGAGGTCAGGTCTGGGATAGACCCAGTACAGAGCTACCATATCCCCAGGACACTCTACCCTTCACATGGGAGGATGTTTCTTACCAACCAGGAAGCTCCGAGATGCCTCTGACTAGTGCATTTCTATTGGCCAGTGCTGCATGAAAACTGAGTTATGCTCAAGTGGTCAATAGGACACCAGATGGCCCTTCTGATCTTACCCACACTCACTGTTTAGTCACAGCCGCCATCCACTCTCATGAACTGCAAAGGCCAGATTGTTAAAATCGATATATAGGGAGTACATCAATATATAGGTAGTTCATCAATCACATTTAGGAAAGTTGAAACAAATGTATTTGTATTCTAAGATACAACAAAAAACATACTGTGAATACTGAGATCCAGGAGCATGTTTTGGTTACTTTGTGCTGCTCTGATGTATCACAAATTGGTGGCTTCATAAACAGGGGTTTTATCCTCTTACTGTTTAGGAGGCTAGAAGTCTGAGTTCAAAGTGCCAGCCGTAGGCCCTGGGTGAAGGTCCCACGACATTGGGCTTCAGCTCTGCCTCTTGCTCCCAGCCCACTGAAGCTGGAGGCTTCTCTAATCTCAGACAGCTGCTGGCTGCTAAGGGTGACAGACCCAAGGTTGACAAATAAAATGGCATAGTCTTAAGATTACCAAACATGGCAGGCCACTAGTTCAAGTCTGGAGACAGTTCCAAGATTGGCAGAAAACATGGCGAACTCCTGAATGAAGATATGGCTACATACAGGGTCCAAACTCACCGCTGTCAAGTCGGTTCTGACTCACAGTAACCCTCCCTTGGGTTTCAGAGGCAGTATCTCTATGGAAGTAGATTGCCCAGTCTTCCTTCTGAGGACTAGCTAGTGGGTTTGAACCACTAGCCTTCTGGTTCACAGTTAAATGCCTTAGGCACTACACCATCAGAACTCCTACATGCAAGATCCAAGTGTGCCAAAAAGCACAGACACCTTTCTCAAAGCTGTCTTCTTATATAGTGGAAAAAGAACACAGCCCTAAGGCAGCTACTCAGCTGCTCCCGTAAATCCTACCATGGAGTTTATTACCTATCTCATCATGGGAAATAAATACTTCCAGCTGCCCAGCCACTCAACACCAGGCACAGCCAAGTTGACATATAACCTTAAGTACCAGAGTATTCTATTAGAGAAAGGCTTAACATATAAACTAAAGGAAAAGGCTAAAATGGACACAGTCAGACTTAAATATGCTTGTGTGGTCTTGAAAATAGATACAGATTTATATACAAACAGATATATTTGTCTTTACATGAGTACACTCAAAATGCATGTATTTCCTCCCTTTTGAGGACCCGGGAGCAATAAAGATACCTCACATACAGAATTTTTGAAGATTTTTAAATGCACATCCGCTAGCAGAAGAACCAACAATTCTGTCTTGGAAAAAGTGCAGCTACAACACTCCTTGGAAGTAAAGGTGGTGAGACTTTGGGTCATGTTTGGTGGATATGTTGGCAGGAGGGACCAATTCCTGGAGAAGGACATCATGCTTGGTTAAGCAAAAACTAAAAACAAACTCACTACCATTGACTAGATTCCAATTCATAGTGACCCCCACTGGGTTTTTGAGGCTGTAAATCTTTACAGATGTAGATCATCTCAACTTCCTTCTGTGGAGCAGTTGGTGGGTTTGAACCATGGACCTTCTGGTTAGCAACAAAGTGCCTTCTCCACTACGCCACCAGAGCTCCTTTGGTTGAGGAAAGGGCCAGCCAAAAAGAGGAAGACTGTCAACTAGTCAGACTGACAGTGGCTGGAACAATGGGCTCAAACATAGGAGTGGGTCGTGTTTTGTTTAGTTGTATGTAGGGTTTCTGTGAGTTAGAACCTACTAGATGGCATTTAACAAAAACAATAAAAGGAACCAGGGTTTCTTGGAGAAAAGTATGATTTCAGAGTTTGTGTGGGAAAAGGACTTGATGTGCCTCAAGCATTGGCAGAAAGCAGTGTACGAGTTGTGATGGGATATGTCAAGAAAATACAGAAATCTCCTTAGGGGATCTGCCAATAACCAAATATGGTGCAATGAAAGCAAGAAAAGGAGGGTGGGAAAAAGTAATATGGATTACCCTATACAGGGAGTCCATAGGTTGATGAGTGTCTGACTCATGTACAACGTGTAGGTACTAACCAACCTTCCTAAAGCCCATTATAAATTAAGACCCTCCCCTGCAGGAATGTAAGCCCCACATCCATTGCCCACTGGCAGCATGGTGGCTGCCTGCTGTTTCTGTTACTGATTGGATTTAGACAAGATGGGACCCCATGCAATATCACATGGGGAGCTGGTCTGGCTCCATAGCTTTTGCTTCGCCTTTCCCGCAACCCATCCCACACTATGGTGGGGGATGGCATGCGCAGTTCCCACCCAGAAAGCTCCTGAACTCCCAAAGACGAGGTGGAGGGGCTGTAATAAGAGGGAATCCAATGATGCAACAGAAGTTTATAGTAATGAATGGATGTTACTTTGTGACACAAATCAAAACATTACTATTATTGTACCATTATGTTAAAAATGTTTTATTGTATCTGGGACATATTTAATTTTTATGCATAGAAATATACACTGTATACTAAGACAAGTGATGTTAGATACAAAAACAAAACAAACAAACAAAAAAAAACAGTGATGTTACATAACATCACTACATGACTTAGATAACATGACTAAGTGATGTTAGATACAAACCATACCTAACTGTTTCAATTTATGTACAAATTCAATAAAGACAGATTTCAGAGCAGGACCTGTTCATAACCCAATAACTACCCACAGTGTTATAAAACAAGTTAGTAAATAAATAAAAGGAAGAGAAAGGAATGCTATTTCTTACACAATTCCAATTAATAAACATACAAGAAATGATTTGAACAGAAAATACCACTGGGCAAATACCACAGTTAAAATAATAATATGATAATTATTAATGGCTAGTAAAGTTAGTAAAGGTGTTCTGGTGGCACAAGGGGTAAGGCATGTGGCTGCTAGCCAGAACGTCAGCAGTTCAAACCTATCAGCTGCTCCATGGGAAGACGATGTGGCACTGTACTTCTGTAAAGATTTACCGCTATGGAAACCCAATGGGGGGGGGCTGTTGCTATTGAGTCAGAATCAACCTGAAGGCAATGGTCTGGTTTATTATTATTATTTTGTTGTTTAGTAAAGTTAGTAAGTGAAAGTAATGTGAAAAACACAGTATGTGCAGTCTGACAGTATTGCCATATGAGAAAATTCTTATAACAAAGGGAATAGTTAACTATACAACAGAGAAGAGTGGAAGACTATGCATTCAATATGAAAACAAGAGAGTCTTCAACCAAATACATGATAAGCATATTTCATTTAATGCAAAATAACAACACTGAAAACATTAACAATAAGATAACCCATTTGCGCCTGTGATTCCCTGTAGCCTTTTCTGTAACAAAGACTTCAAAAGAGGTAAAGTTTAGGTTGGAGTGAGAAAGTAACAATCATCGATAAGGACGGTCCCACAGATACAACTAAATTGTCATTTCTCCCAAAGGCACAAGCAGCTCTAATAACCCCTTCTATGTGTTGGTACTACATACTCACTCACTGAGAAACCTGGTCCTTTAATCAGACTTTGGAAATTTGTTTTCAAATTGCAGCAAGGCTGACACACCCCAGTTTTGACATAGCCTCTCCACTGTACGCTCTTCTAGGTGAGGTGTGAGGGGCCACTAAGGATTTTCCCACGTTCCTAAGACTGTTCCACTGTGAATTCTCATATGTTTAGTGAGGGCCGAATTATCAATAAAGGCTTTCCTACATTCCTTACATTCAAAAGGTTTCTCTCCACTGTGAGTTCTCATATGTCTACTGAGGTGTGAGGAACGACTAAAGGCTTTCCCACATTCCTTACATTCAAAAGGTCTCTGCCCATTGTGAGTCAATGTATGTGTAGCGAGGTGTGATTGCTGACTGAAGGTTTTACCACATTCCTTACATTCATAAGGCCTCTCTCCACTGTGAGTCCTTATATGTGCATTAAGATTTGAGAAACGAGTAAAGGCTTTCCCACATTCCTTACATCCATAAGGCCTCTCTCCACTGTGAATTCTCACATGCTGAGTGAGGTGTGAGGAACACCTGAAGGCTTTGCCACATTCCTTGCACTTATAAGGTCTCACTCCAGTGTGAGTTTTTATATGCTGAGTGAGGGCTGGAGCCTGACCAAAGGCTTTGCCACATTCCTTACATGTGTAAGGCCTCAATCCACTGTGAGTTTGCATATGTGTAGTAAGGGAAGAGTAACAACTAATGGCTTTCCCACATTCCTTACATTCATAAGCCCTCTCTACACTGTGAGTTCTTGTATGTTTAGTGAGAGTAGAAGCCTCCATGAAGGCTTTTCCACATTCCTTACATTCATAAGGCTTATCTCTGTTACGAATTTTATGGAAAGTAAGAGACGAAGGATGACTGTAAGTTTTACAAAAGTCTTTACATTCATGCTTCTGACATGTCATATGTGGCCAAAAGGATAAGAAACTATGGAAATCTTTCCCACATTTGTTACATTCATAGCATTTTTCAACAGTGAGTTTCGCCATAGGATTCTTAGGTGATGAGATACAAACGAAATTTTTCCCATGTAAGTTGTTTTGATAGAATTTCATTCCATGAAGAGTTCTCACAGGAGTGGGGAGGTGGAAAGGACAACTGCGAGCTTCTCCATGTTCCTGACTCAGACAAGCATTACACCTGGTGTGATGACATCGGGGATTAAGATTAAATGATGAGTGATCTAGGAAGGCATTTGCACGCTTAAAGCATTCAAAACGATTTACTTTTACAGGATTTCTTTCTAGTGCAGAATGATTAAGAATCCAGTTAAGCTTTTCCCACACTGATTGCCTTCATTATTTTCAGAAAGGCTGTGTCACTTGTGTTCAAAACAGGCAACATGATGTTGGAAATAAAAGTGTTACCATTTCACCATTACCAAGTGAATGTGCATAGTTTTTACCCTGACTTGTCACTTAGCAGAAATAATACCACTACTGTCGCTGTTTTCTTAAATATGAGGGTTTCTGATCACTGTGTCCAAGTGAAATATGTTTTTATGAAAATGTACTGTGAAAATTCCCTCAACACATAATTTTACAGCTATGTTTACATATATAATTACATCTCTGTGTGTGTATATGTCTGTGTCTTTGTGTGTATTTATTAGTATGTATCAGAGCCTCAAAGCATTTCAGTAATTGTTGATGTAACAAAGGCACCACATATGCTGCAGAGCAATGAAATCTGTTGCTTGTCCAATATTAAACCAAATAACAAACAGTGAGGCCCCACTCTAACATGGAGGCTGATTGCAGTGCTTTGATTGTGTGTCATTCTCTCCAGTCCTGTCAAAAATCCAGTGACCTGAATCAAGCTCCTGAAACATTTGGGAACCATTTGTGTGTGTCTTTGTGTGTGTTTGTGTCAGGGGGCTGTTTTATAGGCAAGATTGTGTGAAGCAACACATGTGAAAAGCACATTCAATCCAGCTCAACTGGCATAATATACTGCACAAAAACACTGTTCTATGTCCTATTTTGGTGAGTAGTGACTGGGGTCTTAAAAGCTTGCAAGTGGCCATCTAGATGCAATGATGGTTCTCTCCTCATCCAGAGCAAACCAAAATTAATAAAAACAAAGATGCATGGAAACAATTAGTCCAAGGGACTAATAGACCAGGTGAACCTCAGGCTGTATGACCATGAGACCAGAAGAACTAGATGGTGCCCAGCTACTACTAAGTCAACCACTCAGAAGGGGATCAGTGCAGGAGATCCTGGATAGAGTGGGTGAACAATGTGGAACAAAACTCGGAATCATAAAAAAGACCAGAGTTACTAGTCTGATAGAGCCTGGTAAGACCCTGAAGACTATGCCCACTAGGAACCTTTCAGGTCTGGAACAGATCTCACTCCTTTGGCTTCCAGCCAAACAGTACACATGCATAGAGGGTGAACACTGACATCAGGGACATATACTCCTTGGATTGAACAATCATGGGAGAACAGAAGGGCAGTGTTTGCACAGGGCGACAGCTCAGGGCGGCAGGAGTGCGTGGGAGGGAAGGACATAGGGAAGAGGTGACTACAGCGAGAAAGTGGGAAGACAGCTGTTGCACTGTGGGAAATTGCAGTCAATGTCATGAGACAAAATGTATGTGAACTGCTGTATGGAAA
Source organism: Orycteropus afer afer (assembly GCF_000298275.1). Lineage (NCBI taxonomy): Eukaryota > Metazoa > Chordata > Mammalia > Tubulidentata > Orycteropodidae > Orycteropus > Orycteropus afer. Next base: position 324,770 of record NW_006922316.1, on the reverse strand, counting down.
ATGAATTTCCTCTGTAAACATTCACCCAAATCACAAAAAAAAATTTTAAGAAAGAAAAACAGCATGTTTAGACAACATCTCTGTGTAGGGCACCGCTGATACCTGCTTACAAAGGTCAAATCCAGTGGGTGAACAATTTGGTTGCAACATACCAGCTATGGTGCCATTGTTTATGTTGGCAATGACTAAACCATTATGAACCAGTTCAAAGCCCTACTATACACACATTAATATATCTATCAGGGTGTATTTTAATGTCATGACACCTAAGACTTTCTCCTCAGGCATCATTCTCCCCTGTGTGAATGACACTCACCTCAAATGTCTCTCCTGGTTTTTTTGCTGATCTTTACTGCCATCCAATTTAGAGTTTTCTCCTAACATGGAGGACCAGGTGTTGTTCTTCGTGAATTGCATCATTATATGTTCACTGGGTAACTCTTGGCCATCATTACAATCTAGAGAGACTGATCCAATGATTCAAGTTGAAGTTCACAAAACGAAACAAAAGAAATGGAATTATTTGGGGGAGAAAAGGCTGCTGTGAACGAAAGACTTAAGCACATTCATAGTTTCACAACCTTGGCAATGGATAAAACAATTTAGTCAGAAATACTTCCCAGATGACTGAGAGTAATGGTGACATGTTGTTGTTGTTAGGTGCCTTTGACTCAGCTCTGACTCATACCTACCCTGTGTACAACCACACGTCGTCACATAGTGACATAAACAGGTGCCATTAGGCGACCTAAGAAGAAAGACACTGGATGCAATATAGATGTAACATTAAAACAGGAAAAGGGTCTCCATGAGGACAGGTGGGAGAGGATTATTGAAGGCAGCAAAGCAAGCTCAAGTGTCTATGAAGTTGTGTGTTCAACATAAGAGAGAGTTTTGTAGCTGACTGATTCAAATGTAGCTCCCTCTATGCAAGCTCGTTCTTCAAGAAATCCTTGCTTCCCTGGCACTTTCCAAGACAGTGGCCTTCAATGAGTCTTCACTGTCTATGAAAATGGACAAGTGTGAATTTATGAACCTAAGGAAACCTACTACAAAGTCCAAATACACAAATCTCACAATTATAAACCTGAAGCCAGTATTTACGATTACAACACTTACAAAACTTTAAGTCCTTTAACTACAAGAGAAATGAAAACTCCCTTTACAACACAGAGCTTTTTTTTGTGTGTGTGATTTGGGTGAAGATTTACAGAGCAAATTCACTTTCTAATGGATAATATCCATACACCTACAAGGAAGACCCATTAATATGACTGTTACTCAAATTTATGCCCCAACCATCAAAGCCAAAGATGAGGAAATTGAAGAATTTTATCAGCTTCTACAATCTGAAATTGACCAAACATGCAATCAGGATGTG
>NW_006922316.1:317369-320524 GCF_000298275.1 Orycteropus afer afer | reverse complement strand
TGTGGGGCTGGTGCGGGATCGGGCAGTGTTTCGTTCTGCTGTGCATGGGGTCGCTATGAGTCGGAAACGACTCGACGGCACTTAACAACAACAACAACAGGTCCCGAGTGTCCTTGGGGTTGCTGGAAAGCAGAACATATTCTTAAGCCCCAGGAATCTGCCAGAGCACTGTTTCTTTTAAATATCCAAAATAGTCAAGTCGCTTTTTAAACCTTCAAAATGGCAGCGCCCTCTGAACCAGCAAAAGTCCACAGTTCAGCCCACCTTTCTCTTCACCTTCTCCGTTTGTTCCCCAGCCACTGTGCACAGTCCTCCATGAAGTCCCTGGCTAGTAGGACAATTTTTAGGTTAATTCTTAGGTCCTACCACCACTCGGAAATCTCCAAGCTGTCTGTGCTGTCAGGATCGCTCAGGACCGCTGCCAGACCGCAGCTCCGTCTGTCTCCGTTTTTGGTATTTTCACACAAATTCTTCTGCTAGTTGGGGTTTAGTCCACTTCTGTATCCTTCCCTTCAAGGCTCAGGGGTCCAAGATTATCTTCTGTGTCTGTGTTCATTGATATCCCTTTTCTTTGTTGAAGAGGGTCTGTGCAGTCTTTCTGCCTAGTCCGCCATATTCCTGACTTGTCCAGAACATAGAGTTTTATGTTCATGGGGAGTCCAGGATACATGAACTCCACACACCAAGGGACCATGCTTCCTTTATATAGCAATTTATTCCCATTCCTCAGACCATATATTGGAACAAAGTTGGTAAGTAAAATATTTTTGTTCACTAAACGATTAAGGAAAAAAAAAAAGTAACATTCTTACCTACTGAGTCCAGGTTTCTCAAGGTTTCCATCATGACATCTCTGTAAAATTTCCTTTGAGAAGGATCCAGTAAAGCCCACTCTTCCTGGGTAAAGACCACAGCCACATCCTCCATGGCCACTGGGTCCTAAAACATCCCACATGTTCTGCATCAGCAAGGTACCATGGACTCCAATGACAGTCCTGGAGATACCATTCACACTTAGAATCTCTCACATATATCCAAAAGGATGAGAAACTATGGGAATCTTTCCCACATTTGTTACACTCATAGCATTTCTCACCAGTGAGTTTTACCACAGGATCCTCAAGGGTTGAGGTACAAAGGAATTCCTTCCCACATACCTTACACTGATGGGATTCCTGTACACTGAGAGTTCTCATAAAAGTGGTTAGCTGAGAGGGACAAATGGCTTCTCCATGTTTCTCACACTGTCCGGTACTGTATCCACTCTGCAATCTGGTGTGATTTTTACATGATGAGTTATCCATGACGGCTTTTCCACACTCACGGCACTCAAAAGGATTTACTTTCGAGTCATTTCTTTTTAGCATAGAATGATTAAGATTCCAGCTGAAGATTTTCCCACACTGGTTGTCTTCATTACTTTCACAGAGGTTCTCTACTGTGTGATTTCTGTTAAAAACAGGCAACAACTGGTGAAATCCCTGAGACTATGGACCCTAGCTGCCCTTCAGGTCTGGAACTGAACATATGCCTGTGGTTTCCAGCCAAACAAAAGACCAGCATATGGGCTGAACATTTATGTTAGGTAGATACACTTCTAGCAGAGATCAATCATGGGAGAATGGAAGGGTAGTGCATGCACAGGGAGACAGCTCGAGGGGCAGGAGTGCATAGGAGGGAAGGACATAGGGAAGAGGTAAATATGGGGAGGAAGTGGGAAGAGAACTGTTATACTGTGGGGAAACTGTAGTCAATGTCATGAGACAAAATGCATATGAACTCCTTTAATAAGGAAACTGAATTTGTGCTGTAAATTTTCACTGAAACCACAATGAAATTTTTAAGAAACAAACAGACAACCAGCTGCTGGAAATGAATGTGCTCTCATTTCACTGCCAGCAAGCACAGTCAATGTGCATGGTGTCTGACCTGACTTCTCGCATGTTTCACAGGTTAAATCATCCAGCAGAAATACTGCCATTACTGTCACTATTTTTCCAACATATGAGACTTTCTGATCATTGTGTTCAAGTGAACTATGTTTTCAATCTTTGGTATGTGACTCACATTTGTTAAAATGTAAAAATCTTCTGAACATATAATACTTAGTATTACACATATAAATGTATATAAATATATGTGTTAGTGTATATCAGGGCTTCAAACAGGTTCTTGATGGTTCAGTAATTGCTGACGAAAACAAGGGGAACATATGCATTGTAGACCAACCAAATCTGATTCCCATGTAATTCTGACTTGAGTACGAAACAACAGTGGTGCACAACCCAAAGATGGTGGCAGCCAACCTTGTGGCTTTTGATGTGTGTTGCTTGACGGTCATAGCAGTAATGACATCCCTCCCAGACATCCCAGAAGGTTCATAAGCCTGATGCGGGAAACTGGATTATTAGCAGGATGGTGGAGACTGACAGTCACTCAATGTGGTATGGTCGGCTGCCACCTTTGAGTAGGGCAATGCTGACGGTTTCCTCCTCACATTAAAATCAGACAGGTGTGCAAATCAGACAGAGTGCAAAAAACCAATGGCATTTGGAAGCAATTAGCCCTAGGACACCATGGACCTTGAGACCAGAACTAGATGGTATCTGGCTACCAATGCCAACCACTGGGGAAAGGAACAAAACTGGAGATACTAGATAGCGTGGGAGGAACAAAATCCAAAAACAGAATAATGACAAGAATTACTGGTCAGATGGCGTCTGTGAGATCCCCAATACTATGGCCCTGGGATATACTTTGGGCCTGGAATAAAACTCACTCCCAGGGGCTGGCTCTCAGACTATTAATAAATAAGACGTACACACACACTACTCAACCCAGGGTGATGCGCCCACCTAGCCGATGGAGACACATCCCTTGGAGCAACTGACCACAGGGCACCATTTGCATGGAAGAAATGCAGGAGAGAGGAGTGCGTAACTATAAAGGGCAGCAAGGAGGGCAGGCTACTGGAAAGGGAAGGGAGGAGCGTGGGTTAGGGTTGGGGATGGTAATCGGGGAGTGAAACCAAATGTACCTGAAATAAAAACAAATCAGACAAGTCGCAGGGGACATCAAGCTCAATTGGCATAACATACTATACAAAACATTGTTCCACCTCCTACTTTGGCGAGTAGCGACTGGGATCTTAAAAG
>NW_006922316.1:294393-316544 GCF_000298275.1 Orycteropus afer afer | reverse complement strand
TAAAAAAAAAAAAAAAAAGGCAAAAGATTTTGTTGCTATGTAACACATACACTAACCCATGTTTATATCAGCAATTACTGTACCATTACAAATGTGTTCAATGCCCTGGTATATATGTAAGTAAATATATGTGTGTCACAACATTACACCATCTTAGGCCTTTCTTCTGAGGCACTGTTTTCCCTGATTTAAATGACACTCACCTCAAATGTCTCCCCTGCTTCTGATGCTGATCTTTACTGCCACACGATTCAGAGATGTCTCCTAAGATAGAGGACCAGGTATTATTCTTTATGAATTGTACCACTATATGATCACTGGATAACTTTTCTCCATCATTAAGGTTTTCAGAGACTGACCCAATTGAGGTTCACAATATGAAACAAAAAGGAAAGGATTTATTAGGGAAAAAAAGGCTGCTGCAGACAAATAACTGTCAATGGTTAAAACGTGAGTTAGTAAGAGAAACGCCCATGAGTACGGAGAGTGACAGTGACATGAATAGGCGGAATTATTACAGCTACGGAGAAGGATATTGGACACAATATACTAAGAATTTAAGAAGAGGAAAAGAGCCTCCATGACCACAGGAATGCAAGGGTTGCTCATGTCAGAAAAGGAAGCTCAGTTATCTGTGAAGCTGTGTCCTCAACTCAAAACAGACTTCATCTAGCTGACTGAATCCAGTGTAATTCCCTCCATGCAGGGCTGCTCCTTCAAAGAATTCCTGCTTTCCTGCTGCTTCCCATCACAGTGGACCTGGAGGTGTACTATTTCCATGGTGCTCAGGTCTTTCCCTGGCTTCTTTGGGGAAAACAAATGGGTAGAGCGGACATGTGAGTGAAATCTGTAAGATGAGGGAAGGCCGTGAACAGTGATGAACTAAGCCAATACTTCATTCTTCAGCGTTTCTGAAGATGGACAGCTGTGAGTTTATTTGTTACAAAATAATCATGTCATAGAGAGGTACATGGGAGGTACAGAAAACAAAGATGAACCCTTTTGCACATACAGTACTGCGTTGTCAATGAACGCAAACATGGGGATATGGGTGGATATACATACCTAAGAGTTTAACAGAACTATTAGGTATGTCTGTGAAGTGGGGAGTGTACTCAAGACCATGTATAGGTTTGGCAGACACTGGTCCTAGAAGTGTATTTGTATGATCTGAATTCTTAGGTGTATAGTAGAGCTGACAAGGGACAAGGTTGTAGTCACTTCTTGGTCACAACCAGCTACCCAAAGGGACCAAGCAGTTGAACCTGTGGGCTCAGGATCATATTCACAGGGGACATCAACTTCAATTGGCATAACATACTATACAAAACATTGCTCCACCTCCTACTTTGGCGAGCAGTGACTGGGATCTTAAAAGCTTGCAAGCAGCCATCTAGATGCAATGATGGGTCTCTCCATGTCCACAGCAAAGAAGAATGAGGAAAATCAAAGATTCGTGAAAAGAATTAGTCCTAGGACTGGACACACCATGCGATCCACAGCCTATACGATTATGAGACCAGAAGAACTAGATGGTGCCTAGCTACCAATGTCAACCACTCGGAGGCGGATCTATGTAGGAGATCCTGAATAGAGAGGGAGAACAATGTGGAACAAAACTCAAAATCATTTGAAAAAAAAAAAAGTGGGGGGGACCAGGTTTGCTGGTCTGATAGAGCCTGGTGGAACCGCTGAGACTATGGCCCCTGGATGCCCTTCAGGTCTGGAATTGAACACACTCCTGTGGCTTCCAGCCAAACAAAAGACAGGCATATGAGTTGACCATTTATCTGAGGTAGATACACTCCCTGGAGACAACAATCATGGAAGAAAGAAGGGCTGTTTATGCACAGGAAGACAGCTCAGGTGGCAGGAGTGCATGGCGGGATGGACACAGGAAAGAGACAACTATTAGGAGGAAGTGGAAGGGGAGCTGTTGCATTGGGGTAAACTGTAGTCAATGTCATGAGACAAAGTGTATGTGAACTGCTGTATTGAAAGTGAAATTGCTCTGTAAACGTTCACCTAAATCACAATAAAATAATAATTTTATAAAAAAAAGAAGGAAAAAAAATAAAATACTAACATAATCCTGTCAAACTTGTCATACAGACAGTGAAACTCCTGACAAGTCCCAAACCACAAATCTCTCAGGGCCTCAAAGTGGCCCCTGAAACCAATTCTTACACTTAAAAGTCCTAAGGCTTTGAATCATAAGAAGAACGAAAGGTCACTTTAATACACAGAGCTTTACGTTCATGGGGAAGTCAGGATAGGTGGACTCCACAAACCAAGAGACCAAGCCTCTATTATTTAAGAATTTATTCCCATCCATCAACTTAAATAGCAGAGCAAAGTCAATGAGTAAAATATTTTTGTTCACTAAAGGAATGAAGTTAAAAAAGGAAAAGATGTATTCTTACCTACTAAAGCTAAGTTTCTCAAGGTTTCCATCATGACATCTCTATAGAGTTGCCTCTCCGCAAGATCCAGCAAAGCCCACTCTTCCTGGGTAAAGACCACAGCCACATCCTCCATGACCACTGAGTCCTAAAACATCCCATAAATTCTGGATCAGCAAGGTACTATGGACCAAGGGTCAGGGTGATGGTCCTGAGAAATGGAAAATTCAGAGGCAGTTGACACCAGGTTCTATGTTCTACCAAGGTCTATTCTGGAGTGAAGCCATCGGCCTCTTTCCATCACTAACTACATCTCCATCCTTACTGATTACATCCTGTCTCACAGACTTCTAGCCCACTGAAATCATTTCTCCACAGCTTGACTGTGACAAATCAGTCCTATTCTCTCTCTTCTTCTTTCATTATGATCTGGAACAGTTAGAACACCTCATGGAAATTAGAGATGTACTTTCATTCAGATCATCACCTTTTGTGAACAAGCAGTGACACCTTCCTAAGACCCAGGAGCTCTGCTGATGCCATGGTTAAAGCATTTGGTTGCTAATCTGAAGGTCGGCAGTTCAAACACACCATCTGCTCAGTGAGAGAAAGATGAGGACGTCTGTTTCCATATGATTGACAGCCTTGGAAACCCTATAGTGCAGTTCCACTCTGTCCTCTAGGGCTGCTGTGAACCACAAGGGACTCCATGGCAGTGGGTGTGGTTTGGGCTTTGCTGCAGTGAAGAGTAACAGCCTTGGAAACTCTGTGCGGCAGCTCTACTCTGTCCTCTAGGGCCACTGTGTGTTGGACTGGACTCAACAGCAGTGGGTTTGGTTTTGGTTTTAGTTTCCATAAGACCCACTAGAACATTGAACAGAATTTAAAGGTCAGTAGGAACACAGGATGAGGTATTAACAACTGGGAAAAACTGTAGAATGGCAGTGGTTCCATGGCCCCTCACAGCCACGGGAAGACCAGGGACCTGCACAAACCAACTGGGAACCGCAGAGCCTGAACTGGTCATATTTTCTTGAACTCTAGGTGAGCAGGAGGTACTAGGCCAACCTGAAGAACACGGAATATTCTTTTGGGGAATTTTTGAATTTTCACATGTCAGTCACCTTTTTTTCAAAAAGTCAATTGTCCTGGTGTCCTCTCTGCCCCTTTCCTGGAGAGAGTGGGGAAAAAAAAGACCTCTGGTCAAACAGGAAATGAGAGATTCCAGATCTTCCCCTAACTTCCAAATTATCAATTATCAGAGTGGTTCCCACCAACAAATACAAATTCATCCTCGCTCATACACAGTGTCCTGTTATAAAATGACCTCTGTAAAAAAAAAAAAGGACAGCAAGCCTTGGGTCTGCCGACTGAGAAGACGTTACAATTCCCATTTTGTAATAAATACACAGCATGATGAATGTAATCAATGTGACCAACTTGTGCATGTTAACATGTTATCAATGGCTGGGCAGTTTTTTTGTTTAATGAAGTGGTTTGGGACAGTGATGGTCAGTGACCCCCGAAAGGCAGTATGTGACGTATGCAGAAACGGCAAACTATTATTACTACCACAGGCAGAAGTTAGGTATAAAAAGAAATGGTATCAGAACAGAGTGAAGCTCCACGACTCTACCACAGTTGCGATCTTTAATCTTCAGACACTCTTCCGGGCACCACACACATTTCCTCTTTCCTATTCAGTACTCTCAAGAAGGCTTCATATCCCAGGAGGATTATGTCCACAGTGACCCCTAGAGGTGAACGACAGACAGCAAGGTGGAGCTGCCCCAGCCCAGGGAAGCACCTAGGGGGTACACAGATGAGCCAGGCAATGGATGCAGCTTGGGACCTTCTGCATGGAGACTGTGGAGTTGGCCGGGATGTGGGTTTCAGCCAGGGGCTGTGGGTTTCAGCCAGGGGCTGTGGCCTGAATGGTTTGGCAGAGGGTGCTGTGAAAGATTGGTGGCAGTCAGATGGAGGGGAGGACGGCGCTCATGAGCGTCCAGGGCAGAGACAGGAGGCTGTGCCGAGCTGGTAGGGCAACAGGCCACAGCTATCTGGCAGGGGTGGTCTGGGTTCAGGGATTGGTTTTCCTTGGGCAAGGTGTATCCACTACTCCATAGGTGTCCCGACCCCAGCAATCTCCTCACATGTGTAATGTTCTTTATATGTAATTTTTGCCACAGAAATAAGAATTTGTAAGTAAGTTGAAGTGTGGATGGTTTACATGTGAAATGCCTGTGAACCTAGGAGACAGAGCCTTTCACAGGAGCCCACTATAGCTCTGCTCCAAAACCCTCTCACAACTGCAGACTCTGGAAGGCACACGACCTTGACCACTGGAGCGTGTGACCCCCAGGATTCCCTGGTCTGTAATGGTGACCTTGCGAAACAGCATCAAGCCACTGGCTTTCTCACATAGAGAGAAGAGAGGCAAGGCTGTGAAATGCCAGGTGAGAGCCAAAACAGGGCAGCTGTGGCATAAAAGACAAGGAAATGGAGGTGACTTGGCCATCGTCATCAACTCTGGCTTGGAATCCAGACAATGGCTCACGATGTTAAACATCAAAGCCAGATACTCTTCTCACCAGTGTCTACCCCAATCCTTCTTAGGGAGGGATTATGACTGCTCATGGAGGAAATGGGACGTGCCATCGTGCTGTATCTGTCTTACTTCCCAAAGTCAAAGTTTGCTCACTAATCATTTATATCAGATACTGTAGGAGACAATGGGGAACAAAACTCAAAATCATAAAAAAGACCAGGCTCACTGGTCTGATGGAGCTTGGTGAGACCCCAAGACTATGGCCCTCAGTCACCCTTTGAACCTGGAAGTGAACGTATACCCATGCCTTCCTGCCAAACAACAGACAGGCACATAAGGTGAACATTCACACCAAGTAGGTACACACTCTAGAACCATCAACCACGGGAGAGCTCAAAGGGCAGGAATACATAGGAAAGAAAGACACAGGCAAGAAGTAACCACAGGGAGGAAATGGGACTAGAGCTGTTAAACTGTGAGGACTGTAAACAATGTCATTAAATACAATGTGTGTGAACGGCTGTATGGAAAATGAATTTGCTCCATAAACTTTCACCCAAATCATGATTAAAAAAAAAAAAAAAGCCTTCCCAAGATTTAAGTAAGCTTTAAAGTAACTTTCGTATCAGTTAAAACAGGAATCCCACTGCCTTTAAGAAGTTTATGTTCATTAAATTGAAAAATTCAGTAGAAACACATCAAATGATCTAGAAATTTTGTTGCAGCAGAAACTCTGAACTGTGTGCTTAAATACACACATCTCACAGGCTGAAGACTGGGCAATCTACTTCGGTAGAGATACTGCCTCGGAAACCCAAGGAGGGGTCACTAGGAGTTGCAATTGACTGGACGGCAGAGTTTGGTGTTTTTTGTTTTTTGTTTTTATTTCACAGGCTGAGCTTCTCTAGCAAAATGGAGCACTTTTCTCTAAGATTCTAATTCAAGACAATGGGAATAGTGAAAAGTTAAAGGGATGAGCTACCAGCTGTTGACAGACATGGGGGGATGAGGACCTAGACTAGGGAGTCAAGCTCTCCACACACCTGAAGCCTCAGGACAAAAGGATTCCCCACTGGAGCCAACTGGACTCACTGTCCCTAGATTCATACCTTTGATGACATCATCACCACCACCTAGCACCCCATAAACAGTCAGGGTCTCTAGCTATGGACTCTCTCCCCTTTTCCTAGCCTATAACATTACACGAGAGGAAGAGCTATGGTTGTAGAACTGCCAAGAATGCCCCAGTGCCTGGGAGAAGTCAAGAAAACAGGTCAGAGAGAGGGGACAAGGCTGGCCCTGGAGCACCAGGTCTCAATTCCCCAGCCAGAGCGGCTCCCTCCTCAGGCTCTGGTCAGGAGACTCTGTCACTCAACACAGTGCACCAAGGCCCAGGGTGGGGACGGGAACAGCCCAGGGTGCCAGCTTTGAGAGTCACATGAGGAAGTGACCCCAGGCATCCACATCTAGAAAACCACTTAGGTACAGAGTAAGGGCCCTGGGAGAGGGGAGCAGGGCCTTGGGCTGCCTCCCAGGGCTCAGTCCCTTGGCCTCCTCTATCATCTTCTCTCTTCCTTGAGGAATCAGTCAGCAGCACACAGCTGGCTCCCAACAATTCATATTCAGCCTCACTCACTTATGGGAAGAAGAACCAGTTCTCTGTACAACTCACCATTGCCAGCCCCTTCTGGAGGTCTAAAGGAATGCCATCTCTGAGCCCAAGGGGCCACTTCAGGAAGAGGGAGGGGAGTGGAAGCAGAGCACTGGGCAGTCTGGAGGCAGATGAATAATGTTTGGTTCACACACACAGTCAGAGCTGGTGAAATCCTTCCTTGGGATTTATAGACGTGCAAGACGGTGGCCCTGGGCTCCAGCTGCCTGGACTGGACAAGTTCTCCTGCCCCACACCGGAGACCTGAAATGGAGGAAGTATAGGGCAGACACAACAGTGAGTCAGCAGGACTGACAGGTGTGTGGGTTCCTCCCAGGCCCAGGGCCATGCTCCACCCCCAGGGCATCTGCACTGAAGGCAGAACAGGCTCGGGCCTCCAGACCACATGCCTGCATCTTTAGTGCTTTATGACAACGTCTTCCTTTCATTTATAACTTTGTAATGTGACCACGGGAGCTCTGGTAGCATAGTGCCTAAGGCACTTGACTCCTAACCAGAAGGCTGGCGGTTCAAACCCACCAGCCACTCCTCAGAAGGAAGATGGGGCAATCTACTTCCGTAGTGATACTGCCTCGGAAACCCAAGGAGGGGTCGCTATGAGTCGGGTCTGACTCGACGGCACACAACAACAACAACAACAACAATGTGACCACGGTTGCAGCACTATATTGACAGAGAACTTCCAGAGGTGCAAGCTGGACTCAGAAGAGGATGTGGAACAAGGGATATGATAGCTGCTGTCAGATGGATCTTGGCTCAAGGCAAAGAATACCAGAAAGATGTTTACTTGTGTTTCATCGACTACGCAAAGGCATTTGATTGTGTGGATCATAACAAACTGGGGATAACATTGAGAAGAATGGGAATTCCAGAACACTTAATCGTACTCATGAGGAACCTGTACATTGACCAGGAGGCTGTCATTCAAACAGAACAAGGGAACACTGCATGGTTTACAATCAAGAAGGGAGTGTGTCAGGGTTGTATCCTTTCCCTCTACTTATTCAATCTCTATGCTGAGCAAATAATCCGAGAAGCTGGACTATATGAAGAAAAACACGGCATCAAGATTGGAGGAAGAATCATTAACAACCTGAGATACACTGATGACACAACTTGCTTGCTGAAAGTGAGGATGACTTGAGGCACTTACTGATGAAGATTGAAGAATACAGTCTGCAGTATGGATTACATCTCAATACAAAGAAAATAAAAATCCTCACAACTAGACAAATCGGCACATCACAATAAATGGAGAAAAGATTGAGGTTGTCAAAGACTTCACATTGCTTAGTTCTATAATTGATGCCAATGGAAGCAGCAGTCAGGACATTAAACAATGTATTGTTGCTGTGTTATGTGCCGTCAAGTTGGACCCAACTCATAGCGACCCTTCCTTGGGTTTCTGAGACAGTATCACTACGGAAGTAGATTGCCCCATCTTCCTTCCGAGGAGTGGCTGGTGGGTTTGAACCACCAGCCTTCTGGTTAGCGGTCAAGTGCCTTAAGCACTATGCTTACCAGAGTGCAAGTCAGCTGCAAAGGACCTCTTTCAAGTGCTGAGAAGCAAAGATGTCTCCTTAAGGATTAAGGTGCACCCGACACAAGCCATGATATTTTCAGTTGCCTCATATACATCTGAGAGCTGGACAACGGATAAGGAAGACCGAAGAAGAGTTGATGCTTTTGAGTTGTGGTGCTGGTGAAGAATAGTGAAAGTACCGTGGACTGCTAAAAGAACATATAGATCTGTCCCAGAAGAAGTGCAGCAGGAATGCTCCTTGGAAGCGAGAATGACCAAACTTCATCTCATCTACTTTGGTCATGTTGTCAGAGGGAACCAATCCCTGGCGAAGGATGTCATGCTTGGTGAGGTGGAGGGTCGACGGAAGAGGGGAAGGCCTGATGGATTGACATGTGGCTGCGATGATGGGCTCACGTATAGCAAAGATCATGGAGCTGGTGTGGGATCAGGTAGTGTTTTGTTCTGCTGTGCAAGGGGTCGTTATGAGTCGGAAACAACTCGATGGCACCTAACAACAACAGTATGTGACGGAGATTTTTCATGTTGCTTTTGCAATTATTTTTTTCTTCCTCTTGAGTTTTTTTTCTCTCTTCGTTCTCAAACCATAAGAAATTTGGGGGATCCCTGAGCAGCGTGTCTTTTAACCTTATAATAAATCGGTCAACAAGTAACTCAAGAAATCATCCAATTTTCTCTAAGGAGCTGTCTCCTGCCTCTTTTCCCATTTCTTGCCACCCATCTGCCTTCCAAGCTCACTCCTAGTCTTTCATTTCTCAGTCTCAATGTAAATGTCTGTCTGTCTCTGTCACAGTCTTTACACCACTGTCTCCTCAGTAAGCATTATTCTTCACTGCAGTATCTTCTCTAACTGCACACTCTAATTTTAGTTCATATCGTCACTTCCAGACTTAGTAACCAACTATGAGCTTGTTCAGTAAGTAGACTCTAATACCCCACCCCACAGCTGCAAATCCAAATCCTCATTTGCACCAAATCCCCAGTTTCCACACTGGACATTCAAGCATGGGAAGCAGTTACTGATCTACAGCCTGTAACTCTGGAAATAAGGATCCCATCAACAGATGCCCTTTGCATCACTTTCCTTGACCTTCTATCACTGCGCTGGCTTCCCAAATCACAACCAGTCAACACATCTAGGCCTTCCCATGGTCATCCTTAACATGTGCATGACAAGTCCCTGCCTGACATCACGAATCCTTTTTGTTATTTCTAAAATTTATTTGCAGCACAGAAACTGCTTCATGCCCGTCAGGGGCTGTGCACAAGCCTCACCGAGCCCAGGGTGGTCAGCATGGTTCTACAGGACCTACTGCTGTTGCCTCCTCCAACCGGCCTCACACAGACTGTTCTGGTTCCCTAGTGCTGCTCTGACAAGAATATACCAATGGGGTGGCCTTAACAAAGAGGAGTTTATTCTTACAATTTGGAGGCTTTAAGTCCGAGTTCAAAGTGCCAGACTCTAGGGAATGGGTGAAAGCCCCTCAACCTTGGCTTCAGCTCTGCCTCTTGCTCCTGGCCCACTGAAGCTAGGGGTTTTTTTTCACTCAGACAGCTGCTGGCTGCTGAGGCTGACAAGCCCAAGGTCAACAAATAAAAAAGCACAGTTTTCATGTTACCAAACCACACGGCAGGCCATTAATTCAAGTCCATTGAAACGACTCAATGGGGGTCGTTGTGAGTCAGAATAGACTCAATTGCAGTGAGTCTGGTTTTGGCTTTTTAACGTGACTCTCAGGTTACTCACTCACTCACTGCCATTGAGTCAATTCCAACTCAAAGTGACCCCCCCACTGGGTTTCCAAGGGGGCAAATGTTTATGCAAGTACATTGCCCAATCTTCCTTCTGTGGAGATACTGGTGGGTTTGAACCACCAACCTTTTGGTTTGTAGTCAAATGCCTTAAGCACTATGCCACCAGAGTTAGATCCTTTTATTATGGATATCAAATATCCCCATTTTTTTATTTGTTTAAAACTGTCTCTGATGCTAGATTCTGTATCTATGAGCAGACACTGTGTTTTGTTTTCTTGTTCCTTCTGGCCTACGACACTAATCATGAGGACACACCCAGTTTTCCACCTGTCATATACACCCCTGAACAGCACCAGCCAAGGGCACTTTCTCTGAAGATACGGGACATGCTTCTGCCTGGTCAAATATGGTCCTTAGCAGCCCTGTGTGGCTGTGTAGAATGGACTACACAACTCGTGCAAGCAAAGAACTGAATTCTGCCTTAGCTTTAAGTAATTGTAACTGAAACAGCACCCTCTGGCTAGTGGACATCACAGTTCTGGTGGACTGAGCCAAACCGTAAGTGACCAACACAGAAGACAGTGCAAAGGTGGCCACCAGCATAATGCAGAGCTTTGCGGCTTCATGTCTGCTGGACACCTGTCACACAGGGAAAACAGAACTCATAAAAGCAAAGGTAACATGCTGGTCAATTTGTTTGTAACTATATGATGAAGGTCAATGTCCATCTAAACTGGATTTACCTCCTTCTGAACACCGAAGTCACATTTGAGCACATAAATGAATGGGAGTGACTGAGGGGACACAATCAGGACACTCTCTGAGGAGGTGACAAGTGAAATGAAATTTGAATTGTAAGATTTAACTAATTCCTATGGTTAAAAAGTTTACCTCAAATCAGAAGCAATACCTGGTGTAAAGGCTGAAAGGCAGAGAAAATTTCAACACTACAAATAGGGTATGGAGGCAGCCCTGTGTGACCTCTAACTTCCCAAGGAGAGAAAATTACCATCAGCAGCACCAGTGCAGGGGTGATGCCTAGGCCTCCATGTTCCACCCTTTCCCCAATTCTGACACCAGCCGTCCTCCCGCCGTAGTCACTACTTCTCTGCTGGGCTTCAAAATTCATTGCAATGGCCACATAGAACTCACAGACAATATCACAACGATGGGGCTTATTAGAGAAGTAACAGGTTATAATTCAGGATCAGAAACAACTCAGGATACAGTTCTTCAGTCAAGACAGCTTCTTCCCAGCCCGGTAGCAGTTATGTTTTTCTGTGGCATCGGCGTCTTGGTCCCGCAGTCCCTTGGTCTCCAGCTTCCTCACTCCACGGGCCTGGAAGCCCACTGTGCAGTCTGCTGCTAGGGTTTCTCACTGTCTTTCACCTTCTCAGCACAGTGCTACAGCACTCTGTGTCCTGGGTCAGGAAGGTCTAATGCAGGGATCTGGGTTCAAGGAAACCCTCCACTCCTGGTTCTTCTTTCTTGATGTGGTGAAATTTGCCACCTTCCCCCACCCAAAGTGCATCCAAGCACTTTGTCAGTCTGAGGGGCAAAAAAAAGCCTAGTGGACAGAAAAACTGACCAATCCCCATGTCAGGGTTCCACACACCTCATCATCATGGCCCCACGCCACAGGGGGCTATGTGCCTCATTTACATTATAACAAGCTATCCTGTCCCCCTGATAGGCCAGAAGCCCCTCACATATAACCCAGTCCCATCTGGTCATCTGGTGGGAGTCACATAGGCAAAGCCTAGAAGGGCCATATGAAGCCATCCACTGCACCACAGACATCATTGAAAAAGAGTTCAATTTAAGCCAGAGAGCTAGCCAGAAGCCTTAACGTGTAGGATCCTGCTGGCCAATGTAAAACACGTGGATTTTGTTCCATGTGTGATTGACAGCTTACTTAGTCTCCAACACTGAAATATGCCTCCTGCTGCCGGGTAGAGGTCACACATTCTTGTGACCACAGAAAAAGGAGAGGACAGTTCTGAGGCTGCTTTCCCAAGGGAGAGCTCTCCCAGGAGCCTGGACTGTTTCTCAGACCCAGTGAGTGGATGCTGATGCCATGTACTGGGTGGGAAAGCCAGGTGAGAAGCAGGTTTCTCCAGGAGAGATTTTCAAAGCTGACTTAGACATACTAAGTTTCAGAGTCACCCAGTCCTCAGTGCCCCAGGTGGAGGGTGGGGAGGGTTCTGTGTCTGAGTCTACGGGTACCAAGAGCCGACATCTCAACCTGTAGGTTGTCTCCGCCTGGCCACCAAGAATCAAAATGCCACCCGAGACAGGCTCCATTCCCACTTCTGAAGCTTCAAGCTAAGGGAAGGGAGGAGCACAGCTCTGGCTGGGTTAGGCCATTAGGAAATGTGTGCTGATATGGTGATATGATCTGAGGGGCAAGCCTAGATTCTGAGTTAGGAAAATTCAGTAGTTTTGAATGAAGGTTGAACGTGACAGACAGTGACAACATGAGCAGTTAGGTATCCAAGGGGAACTCCCGTCCTAAGAGGGAGCACTGTTTGAATACACATGTCCAGGGAAGAAGGAGCTCTGGGGGTGTAGTGGATAAGGCATTTGACTGCTGACCAAAAGGTTGGTGTTTCAAACCCAATAGCTGCTCTGTTGAAGAAAGATGAAGCAATCAGTTTCTGTAAAGACTGACAGCCTTGGAAACCCTAAGGAGGTAGGTAGGAGTCAGAATCAACACAATGGCAGTGAGTTTGGTTTTGGTTTTGGCTCTCGAGGGAAAAAAAGGGAAAAATAAAAGATACTCCATTTTTTTTGCTGACTTTGAGATTACAAAAGGTGTTTCATGATCTATGTGTTTCTGACATGTGGACACGTGCAATATTTTTATAATGTGAATAGATAAGGTCATTTATTGTCTCCACACCCTCGTTTTCAACAACGTTATTGTTGTTATTTGCTGTCGAGTCAGACCCAACTCATAAGACCTCTCTTTGTAGATTCCTAGAGACAAAACCAACAGCACAGGCAAGAAAAGACAAAAATGGATAAATTAAAAATCTTGTGCATCCGAGCACTTTGTTAACAAACTGAAGAAAGAGACAAACTACAGAATGGAAGACAACCCAGTGAAATCTGTGAGAGCAGGAACTGATGGGACTACTTTGTCTGTCTGAGTCTCGTAAGTTTTCTGGCTTTGAAAGGTATGGGTTTACCACTTCAATATGGCTTATGTTAGTGGCAAATACTTGACTTTTCCTTCTCTGCTCTGTTTTCCCCCTTATGCAGGTTCCATCTTTCACAGTTTCCTCTTCGGGAATCACGTATCTCCTAAGGGTTTGGTGTCCACAATATATAAAGTACACCCAGCACTCAACAACATAATTACACAATATATAAAGAATATCCAGCACTCAACAACAGACAACAAACCATATAAAAACACACACAGAAAAGTGAAATAGACACTTCCCCGAAGAAACTATATAAACGGTGTCCAAGAACACATGGAAAGATGCTCAATGTCATTAGTCAGAAGGAAATGCAAAACAAACCCACATAAGGCATCCCCTCCTCCCTCAAGGAGGGCCACTATCAGAAAACACCAAACAACAAGACTCAGGGATAATGTGGAGGGACTGCTGCAGGGATTGAACGGTGGTGCAGCCTCCAGGGGAAAGGGTGGGGGTCCTTCAAGACGGAAAACATCCACTTCCCCTACGACTTGAAATTGTCTATTCTAGGAGCACTGGTGGTGCAGATGGGTAAGCACTGTGCTGCTATCCTAAAGGCTGGTGGTGAGAACCCTCTGGTGGCTCTATGGGAGGAACACCTGGCAGCAAGCTGCCACAAAGATTACAGGCAAGAAAACGCTACTACAAAAACTACAAGGAGGCCACATGTCCTGACCTCCTCTAACCCTACAAGGGGAAGGCAGGATTACCAGCAGTAACCCAAGGCCTATTACTGCAAGGCCAGACATGCTGCCTCCCTCCAGCCCTTTCACCAACCGTTCCTCCCAAGGCACCCACCGCCTCTCTCCTGGGTTCGATAATTCACTGCAGTGGCCACACAGAACTCACAGATTATGGGGCTTATTAGGGAAGCACCAGGCTACAACTGAAGTCCAGGAAGAACGCTCAGTCTCTCTCCCAGCCCACCATCCCTCAGCCAAAAGTCTCTCACAGTCTCTTTTCCAGCAGTGCTGGTCCCTCGGTGTCTCACTCAGTGATGCGTGTCTCTTGCGGCTCTTTCCCAGCAGCACGTGTCTCTTTCAGGGGTGCGTGTCTCTTTCGGCAGCACGTCTTCCTCCACCAGCAGTCAGAGAGAGTTCTGCCTCCAAGAGGCCTCCTTTTGAGCCCGGAAGGGTGGTCAAACTAGCCAATCACAGCATTAGAACTCTAAGCACGTGAGAGAGAGTGGGAACCTCCCAGAACATTGTATTGTGCCACGCCCAACAGAAATAACCCAGGTGGGTGACTTTAAAATCAGGATCTCCTCAGTTGCTAATAGCAATTCCCACCTTGGAGTTTACAAAGACTTATGGGTAGAAAAGCCACACTAAGTAATTTACTACACCGCAGCTACACAACAGTTCTACTCTGTCACAAGGGGTTGCTGTGAGCCTAAAATCACCTCAGCAGCACCCACAACAGCTATCTCCCCTCAAGCCTTCAAAGTAGGGATACAAAGAGGCTGTTTTTGCATTATATTGACTGCAGCACAATTCCTAACAGCCAGAAAGTGGGAAAGAAACAAACATCCATGAAGAGATGTGTGCACGAAGAAAATGGAATATTCGTTCATGAAAGGCAGGAAAGTTATCACAAACACTGACACAGATGAATTTTGAAAACATGGTGCTAAGTGAAATAAGTCAGACACAAAAGGACAGAGTGGATAATTCCAAACAAAATGTCTACAGTAGGCAAAAAACAGAGACCAAATGATTACCAGGGGCAGATGGGAGGGACAAGGGAGCGCTCATGCTTCAGAGACACTGAGCATCTGCCGAGGGTGATGGGAAAACTTCGGCACTGACAGTGCTGATGGCTGCACAACATGGAGAAAGTCCTCAACGTTACTGAATCATACATGGAAAAATGGGTGAAGAAGGAAACACACACAAAAAGATATAAGGAAATGGAATGATAAAAAAAAAAAAAAACAGTTCTGGGTGTGAATGTCTAAGTGAAAGGAGAAAAATGGAGATACTATGGGGATACAGGGAAAAAAGTGGGCATATGAAGGATTTCATGACAACCTTAACCTGTACAGACCAAGAAAATAGAATCACATCAGAGGAAATGAAGTACATAAAATGCAGACTTTTTAAGGAAAAGGATCTGCATGAGTTTGTGAATAATAATAAAAACAGAAAGGACTGCTTCCTTAACAACCAAAAATCAGGAGCTATCATTCTAATTGTTAAAAAAAAAAAAAAAAAAAAAGATTATGGTACAAACATTGGAGTTGCCAGTGATTTCTCAAACAGGACACTTAGATTCAGACACTTGAAACGCACTCCGCGGGGTCTTCAATGCTGACGCCTTTGGGAAGGAGCTCACCAGGCCTCTCTTCCATGGCACATGTGTGTGACTCCAATTTGCCACCCTTTCACCTTTTTCCACCACCCGGGGCACTGTCCTGGAATCACTGACTTTGTAAAATGGCTATTACAGAAGATGAGATACTTTGGCCAACACTGTAGCACGGCTGACCCTCCAGGATCTGCGGGTGGATTCTGATCAGCTTCATCACACAGGCCTCCCGTCTTCCCTCATCCCAATTATTCGCTGTCCTGATGCTGGAATGTGCAGTCTGTGCTCCGAAAAGCCTTTTACGAAGTGTGGCTCTTTGGCAGCAAAAATACTGGTTCGGTCCTCAGCACTGAGTGTGCTCCCAATGAATCCTTCGTCGCACATATCAACACTCTTCCTCACATGCTCTTACAGGCCAACCTGGAGTAGCCACAATGTTCCTCACATGCTTTGATGAAGACGTCTGCCTCACAGCCAAAGAAAGGCCTTGAAACATGTTGTTGTTGTTGTTCCTAGGTGCTGTCATCTCCGACCCACAGCGACCCTATGTACAACAGAACAAAACACTGCCTGGTCCTGTGCTAGCTCCACTATCCTTGCTATACCTGAGCCCATTGTTGTAGGCACTGCATCAGTCCGTCTTGTTGAGAGCTTTCCCTCTTTCATTGATCCCCCACTTTACCAAGCATGATATCCTTCCTTCTCCAGGGAATGGTCCCTTTTAACAACATGACCAAAATATGTGAGACAAAGTCTGCCAATTCTCACTTCCAAGAAGGATCCCAACCGCACTACTTCCAGGACAAATTTGTTAGTTCTTTTAGTTCTTGTTGAAACATGCTTCTTAATAACTGTTCCTCCCAAAACTGGGATAAAGATGGTCCACCAGCCACTCCTCGGAAGGAAGGTTGGGCAATCTACTTCCATAGTGATACTGCCTTGGAAACCCAAGGAGGGGTCGCTATGAGTCGGGGGCCGACTCGACGGCAAATAACAACAACAAACGTCCATAGAGAACAGTGGTTGCAACAACAGACTCAAGCACAGCAAGGATTGTGAGGATGGTGTAGGACCCAGCAGTGTTTCCTTCTGTTGGCTACACACACACACACACACACACACAAACGGGCTCGCTAGGAGTGGCCACCAACTCGAAGGTACGTAACAACCTAACAACAAACGCATGTAGTAGTTCCAACTCTTTATTTTCCATTTGTCTCAAACACCTACAAGTACTGAAGAAAGAGAGATCTATTCCCTACCATAATCTCTGTATGTGAATGACCGACAGCACTCAACCAGAGTCCTGCCTGATGAACCACCCAGGACAGACAGGAGCCCTGTGAGGCAGGAAACGGTGCTCAATAACACGCCCCGTGACGTAAGGACAGCCCTGCCACTTGCGCACTGCCACTCACTCGGTGCCGGTCCACGGGCAAGCTAGTTTATTTCCAGAAGTCTGTTAATTTTGTGAAACGCCAAACTTGCCACCCTCAGCGTTGCATAGTGACTAGAAGGAGGTGTGGTACATAAAGTATTCAGCCGAGGGCCCAGCGCTTCTGACCTCGCTCAGTGAATGGTAAATGCACACACAGGCCGGAGGGAGGCCGCAGGAGTTACTGGACGTCACTCAGGTGCGCATCTGTTGCGTGCGTGTGTGCGTGCCCCCCGTAGTACCGAGTGGCGGCACATGAGACCGGAGTCTGGCAGCCGCTGGGTTATCAAAAGAAAACACCAGGAACCCGGGCGCGGACTGGCGGGTGGGGGCGGGGGTTCGGGCTGAGACTAACGACCCCCGGGGTCCACGCGGCCCTAGTTCCGCATTTCTCACCAACTTCCGGTGACGCGGACGCTGCGGGGCCGAGAACCTCCCGTTTGCTCAGCGAGGGGTCCCGCGATGTTACCTGTTCCCGCACCGAGGTCCAGGCCCGCTGGCCGACGTCCGGGAAGCGGCTGCGGCCCCCGGGCCAGAATCGCGCGGGAAGCGGCGGCGGCGGCGGAACCCCGGCGACAGGAGGTCCTGAGACTCCGGGAGGCCGAGAGGCCAAAAGTGCGCGGGAGAGCGGGGGCAGCGCCTCGGACCCGGGATCGGAGCCACTCCAAAGCGCGACTGAGAACCGAGGACTCACACTTCCGGCTCCGAAAACTGCGCGTTTGTTGTCACAGAGGAAGGGTTCCGTGCGGAAACAAGAAGGGCTCTAACTCGTGACCGCGGGGTTCAATGGTTCCCCCTCGTGCTTGGGCTCTCAACAGGGCTGTCCTTACTTCTCTATGGAGAAAAACCTCGCTGTTCTTCAGTGTGCGGAGGAACTGATATTGGGAAACAGAGAAACTCGGAATGACCATACTTGGCCATTTGAAAAATGTTCCTGTATTTTCTAGAGAAACCATTTCTTTGCGCCTCACCTCTATTTCCACATGGTTAGAATTGAGAACTCTCTACTCTGGCTTGTTTCCTGGTTTTGACTCTTGAAGACATGCTGTTTTCCTAGGAGCAGGGCCCACACTGTGCAAACCCAGCGTGATCTCTCCAAGGGCTGAGCACCCTGCAGACAGGAGTTTGCATCTGTGAGAGAGCTTGTTCCAAGGGCCAGTAGGTAAAACGTGAATTCTATTTGAAAGTGACAATAGTAATGTTTTTAGTTTTTTCTCATATATTCACACAAATACATCATAAAGTGCTCATTATGTACTAAACTGTACAACGTGATGAAAGTTTACGTCTGGATATGCGCTCCTATTGTCACAGGAAGGGGACCCACCAAAACCCAAATGGGTTCTTCTGGTGAGAAAGAATTGCTCACAGAGACAGGTGGTTTATAGAGAGTAAGCCTTGAGTGAAACGATGCATGAGGCTGTGTAGTGGGACAGCAACCAAGCATAGACACCATGCTAGCTGGACTGCCAACGTTTCCCAGCTGGTTTACAGCAATTCTAGGGAACAGAATGAGGAAGCTATAGACAATTAGCAAGTCTCATTGGTGGGACTCCTAGCTTTTGATGTTATGATCCTGCGGATTGATCCAGGCGTCTGGTTCTCTATAGACAAAATGGGCTCCATCACAGAGTCTCCTGTGTTGATACCCTAGGACCTGCAACAAACGGTCTGGCCATGACATGCTTTTCCAATAGAATTTTTCCAGTTTTCCAGTTCCAATCAGTAGGGGTCATTTAAATAGATTCAAAAGAATATGACTGGCATCTTCCATTCCTTATATTTGTTCCGACTTCACTATCAATAGAGGTAAGGTAATTCACAAGATAATTGGGCCTGGTGACTTCCTTACATCTGTCCCTTCCTCACTATAACCTCCTCTGAGATCAAGTCAGGGAAATTTCCCAGCACCCAGCATTCCCTCCTGCCCTTTTCCCAGTGCATATTCACCCTCGAGATAACCAGGGCTCTTACTCTTATTTTGTTGTTGTTATGTGCCATCGAGTCAAACCCGACTCATAGTGACCCCTCCTTGGGTTTCCGAGGCAGTATCACTACGGAAGTAGGATTGCCCAACCTTCCTTCCGAGGAGTGGCTGGTGGGTTTGAACCGCCAGCCGTCTGGTTAGCAGGCAAGTGTCTTAGCCACTATGCTACCAGAGATTGGATTTTCCCATTCCTGGCTTCATATGATTGCAGTCATTGTATGTGAAATACATTGTGTCGAGTCAACGTAATGCCTGTGAGATTTTATCTATGTTGCTCCACATAATAGTCATTCATTATTTGTCACTTTCATTCCAAAGGATGAATAAACCACAATTTTCCATGTTTTATGTACTCCAAGAATAAGATTGATTTTTCTTTTTTTTTTTTTTAACACTTTGTCATTGAGGTAAACTATAGCCCAACCCCATTTCCCATTGAACAATTTATACACAGCTTGTTTCCAGACACTTGTTGCCGTCCCCTCAATGTACCAGCACCCTGCCCCATTCCTCCTTAGGTTCCCTGTTGGGTAAATGGTGCCATTTGGCCTCCTATAGTTGATTGGTGACAGGTGCATTGCTCTTGGGTGTCATTGTTCACTTTATAGGCCTGTTGTTTGCTATGTGAGTGCCAAGTGGTTTCAGTTACAAGTTTGAAGGGTGTCTCAGGGCCATAGTCTGAGGGGTTCTACCAGGTGCTATTATACCAGTAAGGCAGGTTTTACTTATCTGAATCTCATTCTCCATTTTTCTCCCCCTCTGTCTAGAACCTACTAATGCGATCCAAGTCACAGCAGTAGGAAGTGGTAGCCAGGAAACCATCTATTTCCTCTGGGTTGAGGCTCTTGGAGCTGTAGTTCACAGGATCCATTAGTCCTTTAAACTCCTTGAGGTGAGCATTTACACTAGGTAGATACACTCTTTGGGGAGAACAGTCATGGGAGAATAGAAGGGCTGTGTATGCACAGGGAGATAGCTCAGGGGGCAGGAGTGCATGGAGGGAAGGAAACAGGGAAGAGGTAACTATGGGGAGGAAGTGGGAGGGGCACTGTTACATTGTGGTAAATTTGTAGTCAATGTCATGAGACAAAGTGGATGTGAGATGGTGCATGCAAAGTGAATTTGCTTTGTAAATTTTCACCCAAATAAGAATAAAAATTAAAATTGAAAAAAATAAAAAACCCCAAACCCACTGTCTTTATGGACCATTATTCCATATGTCCTGGATGAGTCCTGAGGATATGGTCATAAGTCCTCAAGTCCAGTGATTCGATCATAACAAGGTGTTTGGTTACTGCTACGACGTTTTCACGACTGTGGCCCATGTGTACTTCTATTGCATATATGAATACGTTTGTGGTACATATAGATACGTAGGTAGAAAAGTCTCCTACCAAACGTAGCTATGTTCAGGGATGTACTTCCCAACATCATCCCACATGTGTTCAGCTCACACATCTACCTGTGGGCCCACTCAAAAATTATTGCTTGTTTTTTTCTCTTGTTGTAGGATTGTATATTTAAGAATAAGAAGCATTGGTGGTGCAGTGGTTAAGGCATCTGGCTGCTAAGCTAAAGGTCAGTGCTTTCCATACAGCCCACCAGCTGCTCTCTGAGCCCACCAGCTGCTCTGCAGGAGAACAGTGAGGCATTCAGCTTCTCTAAAGATAGGTAACAGTTTTTCCCAGTGGTGCTTGTTACTCTTGCGTACACCTTAGTGTCTTTCTTTGCCTGGAGGATTTTGTGCTGGCCTCCCTCATTCTGTTTACTGTAGGATTACAAAGATGTGTGTGTGCCTGCATTAGTGATTCCCTGACACACCCCATGTAACCTTTACAGAAGGTTTCTTTTGTGTATAAACCTTTTATTGACTTTATAATGTTTATCTCTGGTTTGTCTTCAGATCCTATAAAGCTTTTGCCTTTGACCACAATTTCGCTTGTTCATTTATTCATTCCTTTCACTCTGCTGTTAAAGTCTGTGTTATAGCCCAGCTGATGGTCTCTCTGGCCGAATATTTAATGAGCACTTGTCAATCTGTCCAATGTGTCCAATGATTGGAAAGGTGAAATGCCCGAAGGATTTGTGAGCAGAACTAAATGGCTGAATTAACCTTGGATTTTCAGAATTGAGCTGGTCATTGCGTGACTGCCAGGGACTTGTATGTTCACCTCACTGCATTCAACAGAGTGAACTCACACTTTTCAAAGGCAACTAAAACATAGCTCTTGAATTTCTAGAGGATAGGGGAACTGCGGGACATGATTTCTCTTTGTGGTCAAGCTGGGATATGAAAGAAATAGACTCTAAGGAAGGGAATCTTGAGACAGGTGGGTGTAAACATTTTACATAAAGTGGACCAACAAGTAACATCATGATAAATGAAAACGAGATTGAAGTTGTCAGGGATTTCATTTTACATGGATCCACAATCATGTGGAAGCAGCAACTAAGAAATCAGGTATTCTATTGCACTGAGCAAATCTGCTACTAAAGTCCTTTTTAAGGATCGTTTCCAAAATGGTCCCCATTGCTCAATAATAGTGTTTTTCTTTCTTGACCCTGAGTGTGGCAGACGGTGGTGGTGATACCACATTCTTTAGATTTGGGACAATTACCAACTCTAGAAATCCATGACCATACATTGATCCCTGATTCTCCCCCACTGTGTGCATAACGCCCCCTCCTAGGCCACCAAAGAGGAGAGGTTGTCAACATCTCCAGGATGGCAAAGGTGATGCTGGGTAGGGCATGGCCAACTATCCAAATGCAAGCAGTCACAGGACTAGGTGTGGAGTGACTGCAAAATATTCTAACATCAGAGTGGTTTTGAAACCCCCACCTGTACCCAGAGAAGCAGAGAGTGACAGAAGTGCCAGGGTTTCCCTCATAGAATTTAGACCGTTCCCTTCACAGTTAGCTGTACACACCACACTTGTTTTAATGAAAAACTGTGCACACCTAGAACAGCGGCACTCCCTGACCCCAGGGGTCTCTGCATGGCTCACTTGTTGGAACATTATTGTGACAACACTTGTCCATGGGAGGGAAAGGCCAGAGACATTCGATGGGTGAGAAGTGTTCTCGGTTTTAAAAGAGAAATCATGTTTCCCTAACACACTTTGTGCCTCCGTTTACCGTCCAGGCTGTAGATCACTGCGTTGGAGGTAAATTCCCAGCTGTAAGACACAGAGTAATCCCTCACAGACAGCCAGACACTACGGGAGAGAGATCCAATAGATCTACTGTCTTGGGACCATAGTACTGGGGGACACCAGACTCAATCGGCACAA
>NW_006922316.1:287602-294073 GCF_000298275.1 Orycteropus afer afer | reverse complement strand
ACTGGTCAGACGAAATCTGGTGAGACTTCCAATACTATGGCCCTGGAATACATTCTGAGCCTGGAATAAAACTCACACCCAGGGGCAGGCTCTCTGCCTAATAGTTAACAAGATGTACACGCAGATCACTCAACCCAGGATGACACACCCACATACTCTATGGTAATACATCCCTTAGAGCAATAGACCATGGGACAGCGGAGGACCAACATTCAAATTGAGGAAATGCAGGACAAACAGGAGTGCATAAATATCAGGACCACAGGGTTACAGGGTAGGGAGGGGAGGAGACTGGGTTAGGGTTGGACATGGTGAATGGGGAATGAAACTAAATGTACGAGTTACACTGAATGTAAAACAAGCTCTTGAAATAAAAGTCCTTTTTAAAACAATAAAGAACAAAGATGGCACTTTGGAGAGTAAAGTGCACTTGATGCAAGCCGTGGTATTTTCAATCACCTCACACACCTGTGAAAGCTGGACAATGAATAAGGAAGACCGAAGAAGAGGTGATGCCTTTGAATTGTTGTGTTGGTTAAGTATACTGAAAATACCGTGGACTGACAGAACAATGAACAAATATGTCCTGGAAGAAGTGCAGCCAGAATTCTCCTTAGATGGGAGAATGGCCAGACTTTGGCTCACCTACTGTGGTCATGTCGTCAGAAGGGACCATTCTCTGGAGAAGTATATCATGCTTGGTAAAGCGAGGGTTAGCAAAAAAGGGGAAGGCCCTCAATGAGGATTGACACGGTGGCTGCAGTGATGGGCTCAAGAGTAGCAAAGACTGTAAGGCTGGCACAGGACTGGGCAATGTTTTGTTCTGTCGTCTGTGGGGTGGCTATGAGTCAGAGCCAACACAACAGCACCTAACAACATCAAATTCTTTGGCTCAAGTCCAAAGAACGGGTCAGGTGATGATGAATCAGATGTAGGATCCAGATTGAGCCAAAAGCCCAAACATCCAGGTATATTAGATGCAGGTCACATACCCGAGGAAACTCTCTTTGAGCTGATTGGCTGGTTATAGCAGATCTCATCATGGGGGTGATGACATAGTTACATGACGGCTAGATTACATCGTAACCGCCAGATCACCACCGAGAGTGGTGAATGAGCCAAGTTCACACACAACCTTAATCGTCACCGAAACCCTCTTGTCCACTTGAAATCTGAACACATCTCCTGGAATTAGTCAACATTCAGAGCTCGAGTCCAGTCATCCCTCAAATTCTGGTGAGTTCATTTTCCCCAGGGAACAGTCACTTTTGTAAAAGCCCCTACATCCCTTTGGGGAAGCCCCGCAGCGTGATGGACAGTATACACTTTTGGCAGTGTACTGGGGTACTTCCTCTCGGAATCCCTTCATGCAAGGGATTGTGGGTCTGTACACTGGCTCAAGTCTGGGAAATGATTCAGGGGCCATGGTTCTCTATTGGGAAATTCAAGGAAGACTGCCCTTCCCATATACTTTTTCTGTTTGTACAGTTTGCATAAATATTTAGTCGATCTCTCATCTATTTAACTTCTACAGAGGACACCAAGCCTAACAGTTAACACCATAAGTTCATAAGCAACTATTCTGATTACTACTTTGACACCTCTCTCCATAACAGAAACTATACCGACCTTCTCTTTAAAATGCTTCCACTTGGCCCATATCACCATGGAATCCAATTTGCCCCACTGTAGTTGGGTATCTTGACTCAGGGTAGTTGCCACTGTCAAATCAGACTTACGTCAAATAGCAACCACAGCAGTCTTCCAGGATGCTGGGGGGCCCTTCACAAATTCGTTCTTCAGTGTTGTGGTTGCCTGGGCACTCCATTTATGGTACTATGGGTCTAACCTGATATATTCACTGTAACCTGCCAGTTTCCCTAAGCCTTTGGACACCTGCTCCTCCGGTATACCATGATAGCTCTGGTATTTCTGTACATAGCATAAGCCACCACATACTCCATGCTTCAGTAAACCAACCCCATCGATGATTAGATCCTCTTTTGTCTTTACAATTTGCCAATGGCTGTCCTCTGCCACTACACTGATGACTTGCTGGTCTTCCATTTTATGAGCCACATGTACGAAGGATACCATTCTGCTATTACAGAATCTGGCCACTAGGAGGCATAAAGTGAACAAGGAAAAATTAAAACCGGCTCTGCCTTCATTGAAATATTTAAGGAACATTATCTCATCACAGGGCGTTTCCACAGAGCAAAAGAAAGGATGCAGTTCTCGCTTCCCTATCCCTGACACTAAGCAGCAGCTGAGAGGACTTGGAGGGCTTTGTTGCTACTGTCACGCCTGGATCCTCAATTTAACCCTAGCACCCCAGCTGCTATGTCAGTTTTAAAAAGGACCTAGACCAGTTTTATAGTAGACGTGACAGAGGACATGCTTTTGAAGGCTTCTTGGCCACAGCCAGCGACCCGGAGGGAGTAAGTAGTTGGACATGTTGGCTTAGGACCATGATTGCAGGGGACATCGAACTCAATTGGCGTAACATACGACACAAAAAGTGTTCCACATCCTACTCTGCTGAGTAACAACTGGGATCTTAGGAGCTTGCAAGTGGGCATCTAGATGCAACAATGGGTTTTTCCTCGTCCAGAGCAAAGAATGAAGAAAACCAAAGACGTACAGAACTAATGAGTCCAAGGGACTTGTACACCATGCGATTCTCAGCCTATACGACCATGACACCAGAACTAGATGGTGCTCAGCTACCACTGTCAAACCCTAGGAGCGGGATCAGTGCAGGAAATCCTGGAGAGAGTGCAAGAACAATGTGGAACAAAACTCAAAGTCATAAAAAATTTTAAAAAAATTAAAAAGATCAGGTTTGCTGGTCTGATAGATCTTACTGAGAACCCTGAGACTGTGGCCTCTACCTGCCATTCAGGTCTGCAATTGAACTCACTCCTGTGGCTTTCATCCAAATAATAGACAGGCATATGGCCTTTACATCAGGTAATACACTACTTGGAGCAATCAATCATGGGAGAACAGAAGGGCATTGTTTGTACAAAGAGACAGTTCAGGAAGTGGGAGTGCATGGGAGGGAAGGACACAGGGAAGAGGTAACTACAGGGAGAAAGTGGGAAGAGAGCTGTTAATTGTGGGGAATTGGAGTCAATGTTATGGAACACAATGTGTATGAACTGCTGTATGGAAAATGAATTTGCTCTGTAAGGTGAAACCCAAATCACAAAAAAGATTAAAAAAAAGAATCAAGGACCTGGACATTTCAGACCCATTTCAGATGTCTGAGGATGAAATCCAGGCTGTTTCTAAATTAAAGGAGTCATGTCACCTGTCCACCTTTAGGGTTTTCCACAAGAGAAATTGGTTTGCTAAGTTGGTTTGTCCAGGAAACTGCTGGAAATGTTTTGGGGGTCCGCACTCAGACATGCCAGTCAACAGTGTCCTATAGGACACTAAAGCTTACAATTAGGTACAGCAGCCAGGGTATGGCCCCCATGCCATAGAGCAGTTGCAAGCACAGTCTGGCTGGTACAAGTCACAGCTGATACTGTACACAGGCAGTTTTTGAGTGTAATAGCTCTGGTGGTGTAGTGGGTAAGGCATTTGTCTGCTAACCAAAGGTCAGTGGATCAAACCCACCACCTGCTTCACAGGAGGAAGATGAGGCAGTCTGCTTCAGCAAAGATATACAGCCTTGGAAACCCAATGGGCGTCACTATGAGTCAGAATCGACAAGGGCAGTGGGTTTTTTGGGTTTGGCATGTTCCTGTGCTTGCAATCTTCATATTTTCCCTATCTCACCATTTGTCAGTCAATAGGGTAACTTCCTTTAAAATCATCAGTCCTCACTTACATGGGCAGGTATCTCCCTATATTCAAATGTACATTTTTCTTTTTTCAAGTAAATAAATGCTCCCAATATCATTGCAAGGGCTTCCCATCCTACCCCACCCCACCCCTCAAAAAACAAACTCACTTCAATCAGGTAATTTCAAACTCATAGCAACCCTATTGGGCTTCTGGGACTGTAAATCTTTAGGGAAGTAGATTGCCCCCATCGTCCTTCTGTGGAGAAGCTGGTAGATTTGAACCACTGACCTTCTGGTCTAGCAACCAGATACCTTATTCACTATGCCACCAGAGCACCTTTATTGGAAGGGCTGAGTATTTCACTCACACACACACACACACACACACACACACTATTATATGTCGTTAGGAGCTCTGGTGGTGTAGTGCCTAAGGCATTTGACTGCTAACAAGTAGGCTGGCGGTTGAAGCCCACACTAGCCTCTCTTCAGAAGGAAGACTG
This sequence comes from Orycteropus afer afer, assembly GCF_000298275.1. Classification (NCBI taxonomy): domain Eukaryota; kingdom Metazoa; phylum Chordata; class Mammalia; order Tubulidentata; family Orycteropodidae; genus Orycteropus; species Orycteropus afer. The sequence goes on along the minus strand of NW_006922316.1, from coordinate 289,773 downwards.
GGCAATCCACTTCCGTAGTTATAGCACCTCAGAAACCCAAGGAGTGGTTGTTATGAGTCGGATGCAACTCCATGAAAATGAGTTTGTTTTTGTTTTTTGTATATATTGATATTTGGGAAAGTGTTCAATCATTGTTAATAAGGTCCAGATAATGGATGAGGTTTATCTTACTTATCTGTGGAGTGATGTATAACAGAAATACCACATGTGGGTGGATTGAACAAGCAGAAATCTATTTTGTCACAGTTTAGGATTCTAGAAGTCCAAATTCAGGGTGTTGGATCTAGGGGCAGATTTTCTCTACCTGTCACCTCTAGAGAAAAATCCTCATCTCTTCAGCTTCAGCTGTCTGGTTCCCGGGAGATTGCCAAGTGATTCGGAAGATGTTTCAAAGGAGATTAACTCCAAACACACCCTACCACAATCTTGTCATTAATGTAACAAAGCCAACTCACTTCCAAATGAGACTGTAACCTCAGGAAAGGGGGTTGGGATTGATAATACATATTTCTGGAGGACATAATTTATCCCATAACAGAGGAATAAGCACACACGTAGAACAAAAGATGATTAGTGGTTACCAACGATGTGATGGAGAAAGAAAGAAGGATGTTTTCCTTGGAAGGCCTTGAGTTTATTATGTTCATGCTGGAAGACTTTTGAAAAAGATAGTGGGAATGGTTGCATGATTAGAAAAATATAATCCATGTCAATGAATTATACATGGAGAAATGGTTGAGAAAGCACAGATCATTAGGCAGGTTTTCAGTGTGTTAGAAAAAGAAAACTCCATGGATCACAAAAGAACATCACCCAACATAGTGCTGTAAGATGAGCGCGTTAGGCTGGAGGCCCTCTGGCCACAACAATGATCTTGAAGACGGTGCAGGACAGTCAGTGGTTTATTCTTTTGCCTGTGGGGTTGCCATGCGTCAGAGCCCACTCCACAGCACCCGGAGACACTCAGTGGCAAAGGGACCAATTACATCGTGGTGTTGGAGGCAAACAAGGACCTTCCCTCACTTCACAAAGAGCCAATGGTCAAAACAAGCTAAAGCAAGAAAGCAAAAGGTTTATTGACTATGAATCCCCAAGGAGACAGAGAGTCCCTTCTCTAAAATGTCTGTCTCCCCGAGAAAAGGGGTCCACAGGATTCTGTGTGGAAATGGGAAGGGGGCTGAAGAGCCCTTGGGTGGCCAGGAATGTCTTCGTTCTTCTCTTCCCTGCTTACTCCAGCCTTGGAGTTCCTCTTCCCAGGGTCATCTTGCTGCAGAGGCTACAGTTCTCAGCTGAAACCAGTCGTGGGAGAGGGTTATGCTTAGAAGAATACATGATTGAAAACAGCAAATCTAAAGAACTCAGTATCTGCAAAGAGGTTGGCTATTCTGTTTACTTGAGAGAGAGCAAAAGGAAGGGGAAAACAGTAAGTTAGGCACTATGATTAATTTCTGCTTTAATCAGGCCTGCCAGTCTGTGAAAGTTTTTCAGTTTTCAGTCAGGGGCCCCTTCACCTTTCTACTTCAACCACCCAGCTTCACGCCAAACGGCAGTGGCAGGCAATCCATGTTGCAAAGAGGTAACACCAGAGATTACACCCTTGGAAACTCCTGGAAGCAGCTCATGTGCACTTAGCTTCCAACAGCTGAGGCGAGGAATGCATGGTGTTTTCACACCTGCCCCAACATGGCCCTAAAGTTGTCATTGATTGATTCTGAACAAGGTGCTGCTTGGTGGAAAAGTCCCAGACTCCGCAGAGGATGCAAACATGGGAAGGCCCTGTCCCCCTTCCTAGATCATGAGGACCCTAATCAAATGGGAAAGACACTGCCTGCTAGGGCAGGGACGGGACAGAGATGTCAGTCTCCACAGACAAGAAGATCTCCACAGGGAATTGTTGGGACTGGACCTTGGATTACAGAATACGTTGGAGGTCTCCAGACAGACAGACAACTGGGACATGCATATTTATTTTAAAAATATTTTAAATTGTGACTTGGGTGAAAATTTAGAGAGCAAATTCATTTGTCATAGAGCAATTTATACATAATTTGTTCCATAACACTGACTGCAATTCCCCACAATGCAAGAACTCTCTTTCCATTTCCTCCCTATATTTACCTCTTGTCTCCTTCCCTCCCAAAATGCACTCCTGCCCCCTGAGCTGTCTCCCT
>NW_006922316.1:285547-287087 GCF_000298275.1 Orycteropus afer afer | reverse complement strand
ATAATCTCTAGAAATCAAACCCTACTTTTTTGTACTTCTATCTAGAAGTCTCTCAGTGTTAGAAATGGTTACACATTTGACTGGTACCCATAAAGTTAGTGGTTCAAGCCCACCCAGACGCACCTTGGGATAACCAAAAGAGTGAAAGTTTGGGTCCACCCAGACTCATGAGAAGACCTGGCAGTCTGCTTCCAAAACAGGCATTGTAAACTCTACGGAGCACAGTCTGACTTTGACAAAAGCGGTGTCACCAGGAGTCAAAGTCATCTTGACGATAACTGGTTGGTTTTTGCTCAGCCCACAACAGCATGTTTTGTGTATGCCTGGGAACCATTCACTCATCTCTGCTGCCATACGTCCAACTACACATTCCTATCCCATTAGTCCTCTTTACTCTTCCCACCCCATATTTTCTCCTTTTATTGTTGTTGTTAGGTGCCGCAGTCAGCTCCAACTCACAGCGACCCTATGAACGACAGAACGAAACACTGCCCACACGGGCACCATCCTCCCAATCCTTGCTATACCTGAGCCCATCATTGCAGCCAGTGTCGATGCATGTCTTTGAGGGTCTTCCCCTTTTTCTTTGACTCTCCTTATTGTTCTTTTAGTCCACATTCTCAGTCTTCATTGTTTGTCGATAACTCATGATGACCCTATGTGTGCAAAGTTGAACTGTGCTCCATAGCCTTTCCAGGCTGGGATGTTTCAGTAGCAGATCACCAGGCTGTTCTGCCAAGGTGCCTCTAGATGGGCTTAAACCACTAACCTTATGGGTACTAGTCAAATGCTTAACAATTTCTAACACTCAAAAACTCCTAGATAGAAATACAGACATAAATATACAGATAGACTTACATATAGACATAGAAAGAGTCTCCGGAAATCTTAAGTTCTCGCTATAAAGTGACAACTGGGGTTTGAGTTTCTAGAGACGCTGCAGAATAAAGTCCTTGTGATGTACTTACATCAGAACAGTTACATTGTGGGGAATCGCAGTCAATGTCATGAAATAGAATGTGTAAGAACTGCTATAGTCACCGAAAACCATATGGAGCAGTTCTCTGATACACAATGAGTTGAGCTGTGTGGTAGTTCACACTATGACAACTGTTTTCTGTGTACATTTAAATATGCATGTCTTTTGAAGCTCAATTGGCATAAAATACTACACAAAAACATCGTGCTAGATCCTACTTTGATGAGTAGGTACTGGGGTCTTAAAATCTTGCAAGCAGCCACTTAGATGCAATGATGGGTCACTCCTCATCCAGACCAAAGAAGAATGAAGAAAACCAAAGACACATGGAAACAATTAGTCCAAGGGACAATTGTTGTTGTTGTTGTTGTTAAGTGCCGTTGAGTCATTTCCAACTCATAGCGACCCCATGCACAGCAGAATGAAACACTGCCCAATCCCGCGCCAGCCCCACAATCCCTGCTAAACTTGAGCCCATCATCACAGCCACCGTATCAATCCATCTCCTTGAAGGCCTCCCCCTCTTTCGTCGACCCTCCACCCTACCAAGCATGACATCCT
>NW_006922316.1:271167-285077 GCF_000298275.1 Orycteropus afer afer | reverse complement strand
GTTTTCTTTATGTTGAGATGTAATCCATACTGCAGACTGTATTCTTCAACCTTCATCAGCAGGTGCCTTAAGTCATCCTCACTTTCAGCAAGCAAGGGACAATTAGACCATGCAAACCTCAGCCTATATGACCATGAGACCAGAAGAACTAGATGGTGCTGGGCTACCACTGTCAACCACTTGGAAAGGGATCAGAGGAGGAGATCCTGGATAGAGTGGGAGAACAATGTGGAACAAAATGCAAAACAAAAAACCCACCAGGTTTCTTGGTCTGATAGAACCTGGTGAGACCCCCAACACTATGGCCCCTAGTTACCCTTCAGGTCTGGAACTGAACTCAAGCCCATGGTTTCCAGCCAAACAAGAGACAGGCATATGAGGCAAACATTTACATCAGGTAGATACATTCTTTACAAAGATCAATCACGGGGGAAAAGAAGGGTGGTATTTGCACAGGGATATAGCTGAGGGGGCAGGAATGCATAGGAAATTAGGACACAGGGGAGAGGCAACTACAGGGGAAAAGTGGGAAGAGAACAGTTACACTGTGGGGAATTGCAGTCAATATCATGAAACAAAAGGTGTACGAACTGCTATACAGAAAATGAATTCGCTCTGTAAACTGTCACCCAAATAAAAATTTAAAAAGAAAAAGAAAATTAAGGTTTTGTTGGACATTTTTCAGACTTGTTTAGTGAATCTGGAAGTAACTCTTTTATGTTGTTTTTGTGTAGAAAGGTACCCTGTATACCATATAAAAGGAAAACATTTGAGTAAATGACATTTGATACAAACTGTACTTAAGAGGTCAGAAGTACATAGAAGTTACACTTAAACACAGACTTAGGGGCTGAACTTGTTCACCATCTGAGGACTGCTGGTATTATTACAAACAATTTAACACAAAAATGAAGGGGGAATAATGATTGCAGACTTCCCATTAATATAGGGGAAATGACTATAATACAAAATACCATTTGGCAAACACCACAATAATGAGAGACAATATCAAAATATCAAAGGATACTAAAATTAGTATGCCAAGGTATGATGAAAAACAGTATTTGCACAGTCTCTGAGAAGCTTATATAAATATTATATAAATAAAGCTTATACATAAGTAATTATAAAAGGGGAAATATTGAGCTTCACAGCAGAAAAGACTAGAAGGAAATGTATTAAATATGAAAACACATAAAACCACTTACAAATATATTTAATTTTACATAAAATAACATCAATAAAAACAATGAAGTAAATACAAAATAATATTTGCTGAAGGCTTTTCCTTCCAGGCTCATTTATACCACCAAGGAACTTTAAGAAAGGAACAATAAGCTAAGACTGAGAAAACAACACATACTGATGAGGACAGACCCACCATTAGGATGAAACTGTCCTCTCTCCCAAAGGCAAAAGGTCTTTTCTTTGAAATGGTATCGCTTCTTACTGAGAATTTCTGTTTGCTAACTGCAGACATTCAGAAGTTTTGTGTCCAAAATTGTAGCCGTAAGCATAAAATATCCCATTTTTAATAGTCTCTCCAATTCTTACAAGTGAACTAAAATGTCAGAAATCCCTAAAGGCTTTCTCACATTTCTTATGCCCATAAGGCCACTCTACTGTGTGATCTTCTATTTCTAGAAGGTTTGAGGCCTGATTAAAGGCCTTCCCACATTCCTAACTGTTTTGGTTCCCCAGTGCTGCTCTGACAAGAATATACCACAAAAGGGATGCCTTGAACAAACAGGAGTTTATTCTCTTACAGATTGGAGGCTTCAAATCTGAGTTCAAAATACCAGGCTCTAGGGGCTGAGTGAAAGTCCCTCACCCTTGGGCTTTAGCTCTGCTTTCTGCCCCACTGAAGTGAAAGGCTTTTCTTCACTCAAGACAGCTGCTGGCTTCTGAGACTGACAAGCCCAAGGTTGACAAGTAAAAAGGCACAGTCCTGATGTTACCAAACCACATGGCAGACCAATAATTCAAGTCCATTAAAAGTCCCATGGTTGGCAGAGCATGCCAGGCTGTTGAACAATAACATGGCTACATGCAGGGTTTAAGCGTGCCATAAGCGAGAGACCATTCCCAAAAACGTCTCCTTATATACAGGAAGCAGACCATATGCCTAAAGCAGCCACTCAGCTGCTAACAGTAGATTCCACCATGGAGTTGATTACCAGTCTCGACATGGGGAATAGTACATCCAGCTGCCCAGCCACTCAACCAGGCCCTGCCAAGTTGACATATAACCTTAACTACCACACTCACATTCATAGAGCCTCTCCCCACTGTATATTTTCACATGGGTGGTGAGCTATAAAGAAAATAAGCCTTCACACATTTCTTAAAATCATCAAGTGTCTGCATCGAGTTACATTGACAGAGAGAAAAGGAATGACTAAAGGCTCTTCCACAGTCCTTACACTCACATGGTCTCTTTCCACTAGCATATTGATGAGGTGTGAGGTTTGCTTGAAGGTTTTCCCACAGTCTTTACATACATAGTGAGTTTCTCCACTGAGTGCTTGTATGTTGACTGAGCTGAGAGCAATGCCTAAAAGTTTCCTTTCTCACATTCCTTACTCAAAGGCCTCTCTACAGTGTGAAGTCTCTCATGTCCACTGAGGTTTGAAACTTGTTTAAAAGCTTTCCCACATTCCTTACATTCATAAGGCCTCTCTACATGGTGAATTCTTTTATGTGCAGTGAATGATGATGAATCACTGAAGGCTTTCACACATTGTTTACATTCTAAGGTTTGCCTTCACTGGGAGTTCTTCCATGTCTAATGAGGGATGAGGAATTACTAAAGGTGTTCCTACATTCCTTACACTCATAAGGTCTCTCTCTTCTGTGAGATCTTATATGGACAGTGAGATGTAAGACATGACTAAAACCTTTCCCACATTCCTTACATTCATAAGGCCACTCTCCATTGTGAGTTCGTCTATGCTTAGTAAGGCATGAGAAACAACTAAAGGCTTTCCCACACTGCTTACATTCACAGAGCGCATCTCTTCTGTGAGACATTATATGGACAATGAGACATAAGGCAGGATTAAAATCTTTCCCACATTCCTTACATTCATAAGACCTCACCACTGTGACTTCTTCTATGTATTTTGAGGGATGAGACATGACGGAAGGTTTTCCCACATTCCTTGCATTCATAAGGTCTCTCCCCACTGTGACTAAGCATATGTCTAGTGAGATGTGAGGCACGACTAAAACCTTTCCCACATTCCTTACATTCATAAGGCCTCTCCCCACTGTGACTGTGCATATGTCTAGTGAGATGTGAGGCACAAGTAAAACCTTTCCCACATTCCTTACATTCATAAGGCCTTTCTCCACTGTGAGTTCCTCTGTGTCCACTAAGGGATGAGGAACAACGAAAGGATTTCCCACATTCCTTACATATGTAAGGCCTCTCTCCACTGTGAATTCTTCTATGTACAGTAAGGGTTGAGGAACAACTAAAGGCTTTCCCACATTCCTTACATATATAGGGCCTCTCTCCACTGTGAGTCCGCATATGTGTAGTGAGGGATGAGGCATGCATAAAGGCTTTCCCACATTCCTTACATTTATAAGGCCTCTCTGCACTATGAGTTCTTCTATGTTTAGTAAGGGATGAGAAACAATTAAAGGCTTTTGCACATTGCTTACATTCATAAGACCTCTCTCCTCTGTGAGTTCTTACACGGACAGGGAGACAAGAGGCATGACTAAAACCTTTCCCACATTTCTTGCATTCATAAGGTCTCTCCCCACTGTGACTTCGCATATGTCTAGTGAGATTTGAGGAACAACTAAAACCTTTTCCACATTGCTTACATTCATAAGGTCTCTCCCCACTATGAATTCTCGTATGTCTAGCGAGATGTGAGGCACAACTAAAACCTTTCCCACATTCCTTACATACATAAGGTCGCTCTCCACTGTGAATTCTTCTATGTACAGTAAGGGTTGACAAACGAATAAAGGCTTTCCCACATTCCTTACATTCATAAGGCCTCTCCCCAGTGTGAGTTCTTGTATGTTCAGTAAGGGATGAAGAACAACTAAAGGTTTTCCCACATTGCTTACAGTCATAGGGCCTCTCTCCTCTGTGGGTTCTTACATGGACAGGGAGACATGAGGCATGACTAAAACCTTTCCCACATTCCTCACATTCATAAGGCCTCTCCCCATTGTGACTTCGACTATGTCTGGTGAGATGTGCGGCAAGCCTAAAACCTTGCCCACATTCCTTACATTCATAAGGCCTCTCCCCACCGTGACTTCGCCTATGTCTATGGAGGGATGAGGCATGACTAAAGGCTTTCCCACATTCCTTACATATGTAGGACCTCTTTCCACTAGGAGCAGTTTTATGTTCACTGAGGTAAGAAGAGTGACTAAAGGCTTTCCGAGAGTCTCTACTTTTATAATGAGTTCTTTCATGTGTGATGAGGTTTGAGGAACACCTAAAAGCTTTTCCACACTGTGTACATTCATAAGGCCTCGCCACACTGTGAGTTCGCATATGTCTGGTGAGGGATGAAGAAAAAGAAAAAGCTCTCCCACATTCCTTACATACAAAATGCTTATCTCTGTTATGAGATTTTTTATGTGAAATGAGGGATGAAGGACGACTAGAGTCTTTACAATGTGGTTTACATTCAGGCTCATGACCTTTCACAGGCATCCTACAGGATGACAAACTACAGGGATCTTTCCCACATTTCTGACCTTCACAGAGCTCCTCACCAGTCAGTGTTGTCACAGGATCCTTAAGGGTTGATGTACAAATCAAGTCCTTCCTACATATCTTACATCTATGGGGCTTCTTTCCATGAAGAGTTCTCATAGGAGAGGTTAGGTGGGAGGGACAACCTTCCTCACACTGACAGGAAATACATCCAGTCGGAGATCGGGCAGGATCCTCATGGGATGAGTGACGCATGAAGACTTTTCTACATTCAGAGTGTTCCAAAGGCTTCACTTCTGGAAGATTTCTTGGTAATCTAGGCAGATTTGGAATACAGCTGGAAGTTTTCCCACACAGATCACCTTCATGACTTTCACAGAGGTTCTCTACTGTACAACTTCTGTTAAAAATAGGCAATATGTTGTTGGAAACAAATTGATTCTCATTTCACCATCACCAAACATAGTGAATGTACAGGTTTTTCCTTGACCTACCTAATGTTTCATAGGTTAAATATTCTAGCAGAAATATTACCACTAAGCCCACGGTTTTTCTAACGTAGGTTTTTGGATCGTTTCCAAGTCAAATGTTTCAAATTTCTGAAATCTGAATTACATTATGAAAATGTATGGTAAAATTCTCTCAATCTGTCATCACACTCAGTTAACGTATACACATATGTACATATACATTAGTATGTCTTAGGCTTTCAAACAGATTTGTAATGGTTCTGCATTTGCAGATATAAGCAAAGGCAGCTTACATATTGCATAGCAACCAAATCTGTTACCCTTCAGATTTTGACCCAAGTGGGAAACAAACAAGGAGTTCTGGTGGCGCATTGCTTAACATATTTGACTGCTAACCAGAAGGTTGGAGGTTCAAACCCACCAGCCATTCTGCGGAAGCTTCCTCCCTGGGCAATCTACTTCTGTAATGATTTACCACCTCAGAAATCCAATGAGGGTCACTCTGAATAACAATTGACTGAATGGGAGTACATTTGGTTTTTGTTTGGTAGTATTTTTCCAGCCACTCAACCAGGCCCAGCTAAGTTGATACACAAACTTAACTACCACAGGTAGGAAACAAGCAGCTTGACCACACTGAAAGATGGTGGACAACCATGTAGATTTCAATCTGTATGACCTTCTACACTACTCCCAATGATCCAATCTCCCACACATATACGGAAAGTTTCAGGAGCCTGATCAGGTGTATCTGATTAATGGGAAGATGATGGAGAGGGATACACAGTTAAACGAGCACAGCTGGCTGTCATGTTTGAGCAGAACACCTATGACTGTTTCCTACTTGGGGCAAAATCCAATGGGCAACTGATATGGTTGATATGCAACGTGTACACGACCCTTGTTTAGACTAGCAGTTACTAAACCATTACAAAGTGGTACGAAGGCTTGGTATACAGACATACAGATATATACATACTATATATATATATATATATATATAATATGTATATACATGTTCATAATAATGCCATGACATCATAGGATTTTCTCCTGAGGCATTCTTCTCTCGTTTGAATGATTCTCACCTCAAACGTCTTCCCTGGTTGTTATGTTGCTCTTTACTGCTGTACAATTTTGAGAATTCTCCCAACATGGAGGACCAGGTGCTATTCTTCATTAATTGTAGCGTGATACTTTCACTAGAAAACTTTTTTCCATCAGTTACGCTTTGAGAGGCTGACCAAATCATTCAAGTTGAAGATCACAACATGAAACAAAAAGGAAGGAATTATTAAGGAAAGAAAGGCTGCTGTGAACAAAGACAGACTGTGGTATCTAAGTTTGTATGCCAACTTGGTTGGGCCTAGCTGAGTGGCTAGGCACCTGGTGGTAGTTGTTCCCCATGAGGAGACTGGAAATCAACTCCATGATAGAATCTACTGTGAGCAGGTGAGTAGCTGCCTTAGGGATGTGGTCTGCTTCCTGTATATAAGGAGAAGCCTTGGGGAATGGTCTCCAGCTTATGGCACGCTCGAACCCTGCATGTAGCCGAGTCATTGTTCAGCACCTACCCTTCTCTACCAATGTTGGGACTTTTAGTGGACTTGGCCTGCCGTGTGGTTTGGAAACATTGGGACTGTGCCTTTTTACTTGTCAACCTTTGGCTTGTCAGCCTTAGTAACCAGCACCTGAGTGCAGAAAAAGCTTTCAGCTTCAGTGGGCCAGGAACAGGAGGCAGAGCTGAAGTCCAAGGTTGAGGGGCTTTCACCCAGCAGCCAGAGCCTGGCACTTTCAACTCAGACTTAAAGCTTCCAAATTGTAATATAATAAACTCCTGTTCTTCACGCCATCCATTTCTGGTATCTTCTGTGTTCTGGTTACCTAGTGTCGCTCTGGTAAGAATATATATCACCAAAAAAAAAAAAAAAAAGAATATATATCACAAATGGGATGGCCTTACCAAACAGGACATTACTCTTACAATCTGGAGGCTTTAAGTCCAAGTTCAAAGTGCCAGGCTCTAGCAGCTATGTGACAGCCCCACGACCTTGGGCTTCAACTTGGCCTCTTGCTCCAAGCCCACTGAAGTAAAGGTATCTCTTCACTCAGGCAGCTACTGGCTGCTGAGGCTAACAAGCCCCAGGTTGACAAATAAAATGGCACAGTCCCGAAGTTAGCAAACGACATGACAGGCCATTAGTTTAAGTCTAAGAAAGTCCCAAGGTTGGCAGAGCATGGCAGGCAGCTGAACAACGACATGACTGCATGCAGGGTTCAAGCATGCCATAAGCTAGAGCCCATCCTGTGGGGAATAACTACATTCAGCTGACCAGCCACTCACCAGGCCCAGCCAAGATGACACACAAACAAAACTACCACATTCTGTTACAGCGCCACTAAGGAACCAGAACACAGACTTAGCCGCTTTCAAATTTTCAACCCTTTGAAAGTGGATACAAAGCAAGTTAGCAGCACATACTTCCCTTAGGAGTGAGAGGGATGTTCGCACAAGTATGTGTTATCAGAACACATAAGTAGAAAGTTACTGGACATGGTACACGTGTAACATTACAACAGCCAAAAGGTTTCCAGGACATGAGGTGTGAGAGGACAGCTCACGTGAGAAAAGTAAGCTCAGGTATCCGTTAATGTGTGTCCACAACCCAAAGCCGACTTCTCTTCTTCAGGCTGCTTGATTCAAACAGAATGCCCTCCATGCAGGGCTGGTCCTTCACACAATTCTGGCTTTCCCAGTGCTTGCCAACACAATGGCTCTGGAGGAGTCCTATCACTACTGCTTCCAGATCATTCTTCCCTTGCTTTATTTGGAAACAAATGGGAAGAGCTGACACGCTGCTCACGGAGAAACATGTCTCATGAGGGAAGACCATGAGGAGCCATGAGCATTTCCTACTCATGAGACAATACTCTGCCCTTCAGGGTGTCTGAAGATAAGACAGTGAGTTTATTTACAGCAAAGTCATTAACTCAAACATGAAATTAATATAGTGAAATTCACTATAAGGTCTCCAATCACGAATCTAGTGTTGCAAAGTGAACCTCCAAGTGAAAGATTGTCATTACAATACTTAAACAGCCTCTGGACTTCTAATCACAAGAGAAATAAAAACTTCACTTCAATGCACAGAGCTTTTTGTTTATAAGGTGCTCTGGTGGCACAGTGCCTAAGCATTTAACTGTTAACCAGAAGGCTGGAGGTTCAAAGCCACCAGCTGCTTCTCAGAAGATGATTGGGCAATCGACCTATGTAGAGAGAGTGCTTCAGGAATCCAAGAAGGGGTTACTATTAGTTGGAATCAACTCGCTGACAGTGAGGTTTTTTTTTAACTGGTGGCACAGTGGATAAGGCATTTAACTGATAACCAGAAGGTTGGCATTTCAAACCCACCAGCACCAGCCACTCCATAGGAGGAATATGGGACAATCAACTTCCACAAAGATTTACCACAGGGAAGCCAGGATGTGTGAGTTTCATAGACCAAGGGACCATACCTGTTTTATTAAAAAATGTATTCCCATTCCTGAACCCAAATACTGAAGGAAAGTCAATGACTAAAATATCTTTGTTCACTAAAACAATAATGAAAAAAAAAAAAAAATCGTGCATTCTTACCCACGGAGGCAAGGTTTCTCAAGGTTTCTTTCATGACATCTCTGTAGAGTTTCCTCTGAGAAAGATTCAGCAAAGCCCACTCTTCCTGGGTAAAGACCACAGCCACATCCTCCACGACCACTGAGTCCTAAAAAATCCCATACATTCTGGATCAGGAAGGTACCATGGACTCCACTGTGTACAAGAACAAAGAGTGAGGCTGACGGAGAATGGAGTGTTCACAGGGACCTGAAACAACGTCCTGTTTTCCATCAATCTGAAGCATGAAGCACAGCCGTCAGCTGCATCCCTTCCCTAACTCCACTCACTTCCTCACTGATTGCTTTCTCTCTGCCAGACTAACAACACACTAACATCACCCCACCACTGCTCAATGGCAGCCTCCTTTCTCTCTGTTCATTCTCCAGAATAGTCAGACCTAAAGACCGGTCCCTGCCAGGTTTGACCGGCCCATAAAACGTAAGAAAAGGAGTTATCAGTTGTGCACAAACGAGGCCACCCCTGACAGTAGGATCCAGCCTGGAGAAGGTGAGCACAGGGCCTAGGAAAGCACAGGGCAACAGGGAGACAGCTCGGGGTCGGGAGAGCATGGGAGGGAAGGACACAGGGAAGAGGGAACTACGGGGAGGAAGTGGGCAGAGAGCGGGTGCACTGGGGGGAATTCCAGTCAATGTTATCAAACAAAATGTGTATGAACTGTTGTAAGGAAAAGGAATTTGCTCTGTAAACTTTCACCCAAATCGCAATTAAAAAAAAGGAGGGTGCCAAAGGTTCCATGCATGCAGACCCATAGGGGAGGGGGAGGTACATGCTAGAGTCACTCAGGGCTCTGCTGAATTACAAACTTCAGCTTGGTTCCCTAGTGCCACTCTGACAGGAATATACCATAAACGGGACGGCCTTAACAAACAACAGTTTATTCTCTTACAGTTTGGAGGCTTTAAGTCCGAGTTCAAAGTGCCAGGCTCCAGTGGCTGGCTGAAAGCCCCTCAGCCTTGGGCTTCAATTCTGCCTCCTGCTCCTGGCCCACTGAAGCTAGAGGCTTTTCTTCACTCAGACGGCTGCTGGCTGCTGAGACTGACAGGCTCAAAGCAGACAAGTAAAAAGGCACAGTCCCAAACCACATGACAGACCATTAATTCAAGTTCATTGAAAGTCCCAAGGTCAGCAGAGCATGTCAGGCTGCTGAACAACGACATGGCCACATGTGGGGTTCAAGCGTGCCATAAGCTAGAGACCATTGCCAAAGCTGCTTCTTATCTACGGGAAGCAGACCACAACCCTAAAGCAGCTACTCAGCTGCTTGTGGTAGATCCCACCATGGAGCTGACTGCCAGGCCCATCCTGGGGAATAACTACCACCAGCCGCCCAACCACTCAACCAGGCCCAGCCAAGTTGACACACAACATAACTACCACAAGCACTGTCACAAAGCTCACTGCTTGTGACATCCCGAGAGTTGCTGAAGAAAGCACTCAAACCTTGGGCTTTTCAGGTCAGCCTCCTGCTCCTGGCCCGCTCAACCTGCAGGCTTTTCTTCACTTAGGCAGCTACTGGCTGCTGAAGCTGGCAAAACAACTTTGACAAGTAGAAAGGCACAGTCGCAATACCACCAAACAACATGGCAGGCCACTAATTCAACTCCAGAAAAAGTCCCAAGATCCATAGGGTGTGGCAGCCGGCTGAACAATGACTTGGCTATGTGCAGGGCTCAAGGGTGCCAAAAGCCTGGAGACCTGCCTCAAAGTTGCTTCTTATACACGGGAAGCAGCCCTCATCCCTAAAGCAGCTACTCAGCTGTTCCACTAGATTCCACCATGGGGTTAATTACCAATTTCACCACGGGGAATAACTGCATCCAGTTGCCCAGCCATTCAACCAGGCCCAGCCAAGTTGACACAAAACCTTAGCTACCACACACACTAAGGAAGTTTTTGTTCCCCCCATTTTTATTATGGTGAAAACATACAGAAGACATTTGTCAGCATAACAATTTCCACATTTATAGCTCAGTGATGCTGATGTGTTGTTGTTTTTTTTTTTTACATTGTCCCCTATCATTGCTCTTTGACCTTAAGCAAAAAACCAAACTTACCGTCAGCAAGTCCATCCTGACGTCTAGGGACTCCCATTGGGTTTCTGAGGTGATAACTCTTTACGGAAGTAGATTGCCCAATTTTGCTTCAGTGAAGCGGTTGGTGGGTTTGAACCATCAACCTCTGATCAGCAGTCAAATGCCAGAGGCATTATGCCACCAGAGCTCTAAGGATACTAAGGAACTCTTTATCTCAGGTTAGAATTCCTGCCTTCTGCTTTTTTGTCTGATGCTATTAAATGCCTCTCTAGCAAAAGGGAACAATTTTAGAATGTAATTCAGGATTACGGAGAACAGTCAAAACTTCCAGGGGTTCATTGCTGGGAACAGCTCCTGACAGGTGAGACCCAGGACACAGATAGATACACGCTCACCCACGTTCACCACGGCACTAATCACAACAGCAGAGAGATGGGCACAATCGAAGTGCCCACCAACAGAAGAATGGATGTGCAAACTAAGGTGCACACACACACAATGGAATGCTATGCAACACTAAAGAATAATGTAGAATCGGCCAAACATCCCATATGAGGATGAACCTGGTGGACATTATGCTGAATGAAATAAGTCCATCATAGAAAGATAAATACTGTATGAATCCACTATTGTAAAAAGCGAAGGAACATTTACTTAGGGAAGGAAATTTTCTTTGTTGGTTAACAGGGATGGGAGAGGAGAAGTGAGGGAACACAGATATTTAAGGGATAAGTTTCATACGGGTATAGGGATTTGAAAATACAGATAGAAGAGTAGCCATTAGTTGACAGTTTCTGAAGTTAGGTTACGGGCACATGGGAATCCACTGTACTCATCATTCCGTTTGAAATATTTTATAATAATAATTATAATAAAAAGAGGTCTTGTCAAGTGGCCCTGGTTGCACAGTGGATAAACACTCAGATATTAACTGGCAGCTCCAGCCAACCAGTGATGGTGTAATGGATCTGGCACTTAACTGCTAACCGGGAGGTCACTGGTTCAAACCCACTACCCACTCCATAGAAGGAAGACATGATCATCTACTTGATTTACAGCCTCAGAAGCCCAGTGGAGGTAGGTACGAGTTAGACATGACTCAATGGCACTACGTGTGGCTTTGTAGTTTAGCAGCTCTGGAGAAAAAAAGACAAGGAGATCTGCTCCCATAAAAGCTACACCCGAGGAAATCCTACTCTCTCCTACAGGCAGACCAGTAACAATAGTGAAATGATTTTACATTAAAAAAAAAACCTAAAACAACAAAATTATAGGGATTAAATACCACTCTAGGCACAGGTGGGAGGACAAGGATCTAGATTGGGAATCACGCTTCCCACACACCTCAGAGACTCAAGGCAAAAGCATTCCCCACTGGAGGGAAAAACAAAAATGTGTCTGAAGGCCCCGCACCACAGCCAGCTGGCTCACTGTTTGGGCTTCCTAGTTCCGGTACGGTCAGGAGAGGACCAACACCACCCAGGACCCCATAAACATCAGGGCCTTCTCCTACGAATTTGATCCCCCTTTTCTTTTCTAGCCTATAACACGGCATGAGAGGGGGAGTTGTCATATTAGAAATGCACAGAAAATACTCCAGTGTCTACACCAAGTCAAAAACACTAGTAAGTGACGTGGGACAAGGACAGGCCTGGAGGGTCTGTTCCAGAGACTCTGTCATTTAACACAGAGCACCAAGGCCCAGGGTGGGAATGGGAACACACCATGGTGCCAGCTCGGAGAGTCAGAGGAAAGTGACACCAGGCATCCGTATCTAGGAAAGCTACAAAGTACAGAGGAAGGGCCCAATGACAGCAATGACCATGGAAGCCCCCTGGGGCGCTGCCCCTCAGTCTCCTGTAAGTTTTCTTCATTGAGGAATCACAGACCCATGGCACACAGTAGTCCCTCAACAATTCAAATCCACCCTCCTCCACTTATGGTAAGAAGAACCAGTTCTCCACAGAACTCACCGTTTCCTGGCTGCCCCTTCGGGAAGGATAAGGAAATGTCATCTCTGAGCCCAAGGAGACACTTCAGGTGGAGGAGGGGCGTGGGAGCAGAGCACTGGGCAGTTCGGAGGCAGATGAGTTATTGGTCCACACAGCAGTCAGAGCCGTTGAAATCCTTCCTTGAGGTTTACAGATGTGCAAGATGGTCACCCTAGGTCCTCAGCAGCCTGGACTGGACTAGTTCTCCCTGACCCACACTGCAGAGCTGAAATGGAACAAGGATGGGGAGGAGACAGTGGTGAGGAAGCAGAGAGTGACAGGTGTTTGGCTTCCTCCCAGGTTCAGGCTGATGCTCCACCCTGAAGGTTTTAGGCAGTTAGCATAGTTGTTATCAGGAAAGAAAACAGAAAAATGGATGGGATTGGTAAATTTAAATAAGGACATTTACCAGCAGGTTCTGGCCAAATCCAGCCCCTAATATTTAGACAACAGAAAAGGACTGGGGTACAAAGCTTACTGCTACTTCTCCCTTACAGTGGCCTGTTCCCAATTCCTTTGGGAGCTTACTTTCCCTTTAACAAAGCTTGTGTGTGTGTGAGATTGCTACTTGGGTGTTGATTTCCTTGCGCCAGACCTGAGAATGATTGTCACACAAGAACCGCTGCTGTGAGTTTGCTTTGATTCTTCAAGGTAATGTGCAGTTGAACCACAGTCTCTCCCAGACAACATCATTCAAGTACAAGCGGCTGCTGTGAATGACCTACAGCACCGAACCAGAGTCCTGCCTGATGAGTAGCCAAGAACAGGGAAGACCCGTTTTAGGCAGGAAACTGTGGTCAATAACACGCCCCGTGACATAAGGACAGCCCTGCCCCTTGGGCACTGCCACTCACTCGGTGTGGTCCACAAACAAGCTAGTTTATTTCCACAAGCCTGTTAATTTTGTGAAATGCCACAAACCCCCCGCCCTCAGCGCTGTATTATGACTAGGAGGAGGTGCGGTACATAAAGCACTCAGCCCAGGGCCCAGCGCTTCTGACCTCGCTCATTGAATGGTACATGCACACACAGGCCGGGGGGAGG
>NW_006922316.1:256620-264982 GCF_000298275.1 Orycteropus afer afer | reverse complement strand
AAGTATATGTGAACTGCTGTATGAAAAGTGAATTTACTCTGTAAATCTTCACCCAAATCAAAATAAAATTAAATAAATAAATAAATAAAATAAATGTCAGTAAGGTCCGGATGATGGATGTGGTTTATCTTACTTATCTCTCAAGTGATGTGTAACATAAATACCACATGTGGGTGGACTGAACAAACAGAAATTTATTTTGTCACAGTTTAGGAGACTAGAAGTCCAAATACAGGGTATTGGTTCTAGGAGCAAGCTTTCTCTACCTGTCTGCTCTGGAGGAAGGTCTCATCTCTTCAGTTTCAGCTCTCTGGTTCCTGGGAAATCACCAGGTGGCTTGGCAGATGTCTCAAAGGAGATTAACTCCAAACACATCCTACAATAATCCTGTCATTAATATAAGACAATTCATTCCCAAATGAGATTATAATCCCGGGAAAGGAGGTTGGGATTGACGATACAAATTTCTGGGGGACAGAATTTATCCTATAACAGAGGAATAAGCACATATGTAGAAACAAAAGATTACCAAAGATGCGATGGAGAAAGAAGGAGGGACTTTCTCCTTAGAAGGCACTGAGATTATGTTCCTGATGGAAGACTTTGCAAAAGGATAGTTGGAATGGTTGCATGATTAGAAAAATATAATTCACGTCGAAGAATTATATATGAGAGAAGAGCAGAGACTCAGTACATGTCTTTTGAACACATTAGAGAAAGAAAACTCTATGGATCACAAAAGACCATCATCCAACATCGTGCTGCAAGATGAATGCGTTAGGCTGGAGGCACTGTGGCCACAACAATGATCTTGAAGATGGTGCAGGGCAGTCAGAGGTTGGTTCTGCTGCACATGGGGTTGCCATGAGACACAGCCCACTCCACAGCACCAGAGACAGTCAGTAGCGAAGGGGCCAAACAATTACATCTTGGTGTTGTAGGCAAAGAAGGTCCTTACCCCGTTGTGAAAAGTCAATGATCACAACAGGGTGAAGCAGGAAAGCAAAAGGTTTATTGACTACGAATCTCCAAGGAGACAGAGTGAATCTCCTCTCTAAAATGTCTGTCTCTCTGAACAAAGGAGTGAACAGTATTCTAGGGGACATTGGATGGCCAGGAATGCCTTTCTTCTCTTCCCTGCTTACTCCAAACTCAATGTCCCTCTTCCCAGAGTTATCTTGCTTCAGAGGCTACGGTTCTCAGCCATAACCAGTTGTGGGAGAGGGTTTATGCTTAGCAGAATACATATTGGAAAATAGCAAATCTAAATAACTCAGTGTCTGTAAAGAGGTTGGCCATTCTGTTTACTTGAGAGAGAGCAAAAGAAAGGGAAAAGTAGCAAGTCAGTCACTATGATTAACGTCTCCTTTAATCAGGTCTGATAGTCTGTGAAAGTTGTGAAGTTTTCAGTGAGGGGCCCCTTCAGTCTCCGACTCCCCCCAATGGAAGCAGCAGGCAATGAATGGTTCAAAGGAACAGAATGAGAGATTCCACTCTCAGAATCTCCTGGAAGTAGCTCAAGTCCACTGAGCTTCCATTAGCAGAGGTGGGGAATGCCTGGCTAAGGTGGGTTTTTTTTTTTTGGTTTGTGTGTCAACTTGGCTGGACCCAGTTGAGTGCCTGGGCAGCTGGTGGGAGTTATTCCCCATGATGAGACTGGCAATCGACTCCATGGTGGGATCTACCACAAACAGCTGAGTAGCTGCCTTTGGGATGTGGTCTGTTTCCTATATTTAAGGAGAAGCCTTGGGAATGGTCTCTAGCCTATGGCACACTTGGACTCTGCATGTAGCTGTGTTGTTGCTCAGCAGCCTGCCATGCTCTGCCAACCTTGAGACAACGGACTTAAGTTAATGGCCTGCCGTGTGGTTTGGTAACATTGGGACTGTGCCTTTTTACTTGTCAACCTTGGGGCTTCTCAGCCTCAGCAGCCAGCAGCTGTCTGAATGAAGACATGCCTCTAGCTCCAGTGGGCGGGGAGCAGGAGGCAGAGCTGGACCCCAAGGTTGAGGGGCTTTCACCCAGCCCCTAGAGCCTGGTACTTTGAACTTGGACTTCAAGCCTCCAAACTGTAAGAATAAACTCCTTTTTTTTAAGGCCATCCCATTTGTGGTATATTCCGGTCAGAGCGGCACTAGGTAACCAGAAAACTGGCATTCCCAAACATGCCACGACATGGTCCTGCAGTTTTCATTTACTGATTTTGAAAACAGACCTTGTGGAAGATGCAAAGACGAGAGGCACACTCCCCTTGCCTAGGCCAGGAAGACACTAATCAAAAGGAAAAGACACTGCCTGCTAGGGCAGGGATGAGACAGGCATGTGGGTCTCCTCAAACAAGAGAATCTCCACGTGGGGAATTGTTGGCATTGGACCTTGAGGTACGAAATAAATAGTGGTTCTCCAGACAAACAGACCACCTCCTGGTGAGTAGTAACTGAGGTCTTAAAAGCTTGCAAGCGTCTATCTAGATGCAATGATGGGCGTCTCCTCTTCCAGTGCAAAGAAGAATGAAGAAAACCACAGACACATGGAAGCAATTAGTCCAAGCAACTGGTACACCACGTGGTCCTCAGCCTATATGACCATGAGAACAGAAGAACTCGATGGTGCCCAGCTACCACGCTCAACCACTCATAGTGGAATCTACGTTGGAAATCCTGGGTAGAATGGAAGAACAATGAAGAACAAAACTCAAAATCATAAAAAAAAGAGACCAGGTTTGCTGGTCTGATAGAGCTTAGTAACACCCCTGAGACTATGGCCCCTAGCTAAAATTCAGGTCTGCAATTGAACTCACTCCTCTGGCTTCCAGCCAAACAACAGATAGATGTTTTTCTTCTGAGGAACTTCTAGACAGACTCTCATTGTCAAGCACACACACCACAACACATAACCTCACTTTTTCACACACATTCCATTCACCAAAAATACACCCCACACACTCAGACACATTTCACTCACCATAAACACACTGTTTAGGTCCGACATTGGGAATATGCATGTTTTGTGCCCCAGAAAGCCTTTCACCTTTTACCAAGTGTGGCTCCTTGGTAGCAAACACTGTGGTCCAAACTGCAGCATGCAACCCAGCAGACACACACACTGGGGGTGTGAGCTCTCTAACAGGGGATGAGATCCTCAACTCAAATAAGTTCAACAGAGATAAGCTTATTAAGCCTTAAACCAAAAAATAAACTCACTGTCATCAAGTCGATTCTGACCCACAGCGACCCTCATTGGGTTTCTGAAGTGATAAATCTTTACGGAAGTAGATGGCCCCATCGTATCTTTCACAGAGTGGCTGGTGGATTTGAACCACCAACCTTCTGGGTAGCAGTTCAATTATTAAGACTTACGACAAAGACAAAACGAACACAGTCATCCAGGAGAAGGGAAATCGTGAGCATGTACGCAATACAGAAAGCTGAAGGGAGTCGGCTGAGTCAGGGCTATGGGGCTAATTATATATGATTGACAACAAAAGGAATCCTCACAAAATCATGATTGGTGGTAGATCACTGTCAGCGGCGGGACTACAGAACTGGGAGGGGACCTTGGCTGGGTACCTACATAACTGAAGATTAAGAAAGGGTTACAGGATTGGACAGGGGCTTGACCTTTTGCAACCAGAGTCAAAGCCACAGGTGGCCTCCAAACAATAGCAGGGCCCCCAACCTTAATTTAAGTCAGAAAAGGACACACTCAGGCCAGTCCCCTAGGTCTTGGTTTGAGCATCAGCTTTCAACCACACTCCGCCTGAGGTCTAATCCTCCCCTTGCCCGCATCAGGTTTGCCCTTACACTTGTCTCTGCATGGCCACAATGCTGGCTTAGGGTCAGAGAGAACTCAAATGGCCTCTGAACTTACATAAAGCGAGGGCTCCCACCGTAGACCACAGCCTGCCACAACCCAAGTGCTTCGGAACGAAAGCGCTACTGCAGCAACACAAAGCTGCCCTCGCCCACAGCAAGACTGCCCAGCAACTCTTATTCCCATCTTGCCAACTCGGATTGGATGTATATTTTCTAACGCAATCCTCATTAAAATGTAAGCCTTGTAGCCAAGGAAATTCTCTAACAATGCCCTTGACTACATGTTTCCCTCCTGAAACTGGAATAAACACGGTCCCTGATGGACATCCTCGTTCCAACTCGGGTCTCTTAATTCTTCACCCTCCCTAAATACTCATAACCACAAAAAGAGGAGGAAGTTCTCCCCGTAATTTCCATTTTGGAATGAGCAGTGTATGGGGCACAGCCCAGAAGGCCCCCAAGAAGGTTCCCAGACTCCATCTTGTTTGTGCAGGAAAGAAATTTGCTAATTCCCTGCCCCTTTTCCACCCTTCAAGGCCAGCAGAGCCCTTCTGCAGAGAAGGTACAATTCATTAAGCTGCTGATGGCACCATCTTAGAGTGAAACACAGGTGGTGGACACAAGACACTGTTCAAGGCCCTTTCAGCATGGACATAGCGCCATCTTGTCTGGGAACAGACACGCAGCCGCTGTCCCCAGCTCCCCAAACTCAGGCATAAATGGCCCTGGAAAGTGGGAGGGGACAGCGGTTACCTGACGAGGCCCTGCCTGGCGCCACCAGCCGCTCGCCATCTGCGGACATGCTCCCTGCTGGTATCAGGTCAACCACGCCACCAGCCCTTTCCCTGTCATCAACTTCTCACGCCTGAGAGCCCGCCTCCGGGGAAGGTTCTGGGTCTCCTCACTCCTCCTCAAGAGGGCGTCTCAGCCTCCCCTGGGAATTCCCTCAAAAGCAGCAACACTCAGCACAAGTCCTGCCCCACGAGGCACCGAAAACAAAGAGGAGCCGTTTCAGGCCGAAAATCGCGCTCAGGAACCGCCCCCCCAACTGAGAACAGAGCGGACCCGGGCTCACAGCCCGCCCCTTACTAGGTCTCCGCCGTCCGCGGACGAGGACTGACTTCCTCCCAGACTCCGGGACCGCGACTCACCGGCAAATCGCGCGCACACCCCGCCCTCCCAGCGCCCTCTGCTGAGCGGGACACGCAGCCCGTTGAGTCCTGAGCGCGGGGCCCGGCGCAGGTACCATCGCTCCGTAAACGGGAAACAGACCCCCAGGCCGGGGTGAGGGAGGCGCCCAGCGTGACCGCAGTGTGCGCGCGGGTGGGTCTGGCCGGGGCTGCGCCGGAAAAAGGAAAGAAAACGGGACCGGGGCTGTCAGGCTCAGACTAACCACCCCCGGGGTCCACACAACTGGACGCCGCATTTCTCACCAACTTCCGGTGACACAGTCGCTGTGGGCCGAGAATCTTGTTTGCTCAGCGAGGGGTCCTGCGATGTTACGTGTTCCCACACCGAGAGACGCTGGTCAGTCCCCGCTGCTCGGTGTCCAGGAAGCGGCTGCAACTGCCGAGCCGGGATAACGGGGGAAGCGGTGGTGGCGCCCCGGCCACAGGAGGTCCCGAGGCTCAAGGAGCCAGAACAAGACTGCGTGGGAGAACGGGGACAGCGCCTTGGGCCCAGCACCGGAGCCTGTGGGGACTGAGGATGAGGGTTTAGAGAAAGAACATCTCTCTCTCGGCAACAGGAGCGTGACCCCACGTGGCTGGTGGTCTACTTAAGGAACACGCACACTTCCGCTTCCGGTTTCTCGCACCCACCCCCCAACCCCGCCCAGGAAGGGAGGTCAGCTAGATTGCAAAGGGCATAACGCGGGGAGGCGGCATTTAGAACCTTTCCATTGCTTTTTTTTTTTTAAATTATTTTAAAGTTTTATTGAGATTTTGGTGAAAGTTTATAGAGCAAATTCATTTGCTGTATAGCAATTAATATATATTTTTCCCGAGATATTGACTGCCCTTCCGTACACTGTAATAGCTCTCTTCCCACTTCCCTTAGTTACCTCTGGCCTGAGTCCTTTCCTCCTGTGCACTCCTGTCCCCCCTCCCCCCAGCCATCTCACTGTGCAAACACTGCCCTTGGGTTCTCCTAGGATGGATCTTTCCAAGGAGTGTATTTATTTATTGCTGCTTCCATAGGTGTTCATTATGGATCCAAGACGAAAGAAATCACTGAGAACTTCAACCTTTTCTCCATTTATCATAATGTTGTGTATTTGTCTAGTTGTGAGGATTTCTGTTTTACATTGAGGTATAATCCATATGGAAGACTGAAGTCTGAACAACAAGCGTAGAAGATAGGACTTACAATGAAATAAAATATGTCCTCATATGTGTATTTTCTGGGCCTAATCATTCATTCCATAAAATACAAATAAGCATATATAAAGAAAGCAAAGACCATGAGTGGTTACCAGAGATGGGATGGAGGGGGAACGGGGACTTTTCCTTAGGACTTATTGACTTGATGTTCATGGTGGTGGAAAAATATGGAAAAGGGTAGTGGGAATGACTGCCCAACTTGAATGGAATCATTGTTACTGAATTGTACCTATAGCAATCATTGAGATGGCATATTTTTGTTATGTATATTTCCACCACATTAAAAGCATGGATCACAAGAAAACATTGTCTAATATAGTGCTGGGAGATGATTCTTCTAAACTGAAAGACATTCAGAACACACTGTGACCACAGCAATGAACCCAAGGATGAGAATTGAAACATCATATGTGAACCAATGATCAGCAAAATATGTCATCTAGTGGACCATGCATAAATCAGCCTATATGACGATGAGCTGAGAATAACTAGATGGTGCTTGGCTACCACTGTCAACCTCTCATAAAAGGATCAGTGCAGATTATGGATAGAGTGTGAGAACAATGTGGAACAAAACTCAAAATCATAAAAAAAAATAAAAAAAAAGTCCAGGTTTGCTGATCTGATAGAGCCTGGTGAGACCACTGAGACTATGGCCCCTAGTTACCCTTCAGGTCTGGAATTGAATTTACTAACTTCAGTGACTGCAAATAGACAAGCGTAGGGTGTGAACATTTACTTCACTAACTACACTCCTTAGAACAATCAATCATGGGAAAACAGAAGGGCAGGATTTTCACAGGGTTATAGCTGGGGAGGCAAAGGAATGCACAGGAAAGAAGGACCCAGGGAAAAGAAAGCACAGCGAGGAAGTGGGATGAAAGCTGTCACACTGTGGGGAACTGCAGTCAATGTCCTGAAACTGAATGTGTATGAACTACTGTATGGAAAATGAATTTACTCTGAATACTTTCACCCAAAACACAATTAAAAAAAAAAAAAGGAAACAAAAAAAAAGGATTTAAGTTTCTAGTTAGACTTTGACCTGTACTGAGGCAAATCACTCAAAGATTTAAAATTCGGGTCTGTTGTGGAGACACTTTCTTGGGCACAACCTAAGGAGAACCGGGTTGAAGCCTTGGTAAATTCTATCATTTGGGAAGTAACATGTTGTGAATAATGACAGCCAATAGTAGTAGTAGTAAAGAAAGGAGTAACATAGAATAAGGTAAAAGATTACAGTGAAGACTGCTGTTGGACTGGAAGCAAATATATGGTTAAGATCTTGTGGTTTTTTAAATAAAATATGTCCTTGTATGTGTAGACTCACATGTGTTTCCCAGCCCTTTCCATTTCAGTGGCCCAGTAACAATCAGCACATTCAATACTCAAACACTTGTTTCTAAGTATCAATTGTCTAATGAAAGAGCCCAGGTTTCCTGGATAAGAATGGGATTCTAGGGCTCAGGCTGAAGAACAAGATGAGGTTTGAACACAGGCAAGAAGTAATGTACAAACTGTAACAGAGCCGTGTCAACAAAATACAGATGCGCACTTGGACGTCCCTTACACACACACACACACACACACACACACACACACCGATAACCTAAACTGGGAAAACCTGAGCATGAAAAGAAAAGGCCTTGGGTTATGTACATATGACTTACGTACAACCCCTACTTACAATCCCCCATAAAGCCTCTTACAAATTAAGATGACCCTACTGTAGCAACTCAAACCCTTCATATCTTACCCACTTACTTGGAGCAAGATGGAGGCCGGAAACCCACAACTCACGACTGGAAATGTGGAGGGGCAGAGCCTGTGCTGCACACTTCTCTCATACCCCACCTCCACTCGACAGCAGGCATTCGCATGTTTTTCACCCATGCAGGTGGCCTCATGGCGTCCCAGAGACCTGGGTAATGGATGCAGATGAACTGGTAATCTACTGAAGCGTTAAACACAAGGATTTTGAGATGTGCACTGACATATTATTATGATCATTGTTATCATATTAAAGTTGTTTCAGTGAATCTTTTCAGTGAAGTATTTCACTAACAAGTATTCAGTAAGTATTTAATAACAATAATCTGTTTCAGTGAAGTATTTCTTTGATTTTTTTGTGTATAAAAGTAGCCCGTCAAAAAAAAAAAAAAAAAA
>NW_006922316.1:244772-256326 GCF_000298275.1 Orycteropus afer afer | reverse complement strand
TATGAAAAGTGAATTTACTCTGTAAATCTTCACACAAATCAAAATAAAATTTAAATAAATAAATAAATAAATAATAAAAAAGTAGCCCGTATAGCATACAAAAGGAAAACATTTCAGTAAATGACATTAAATAGGAACTGTGTGTAACACTTTTGAATTACACACAAGTTACTTAAACACAGACCTTGTTCATCATCTGAAGACAGCCAGGAGTATTATAAACAATTTAATACATAATTGAAGGGGAGAAGACGATTGTAGAAGTTTATTTCATACACAGGAAATGACTGTAAAACAAAATCCCATTTGGCAAACACCACAATGATAATTGTTAGGCAATAAATATCAAGGAATACTAAAATTAGTATGCCAATGTATGGTGAAAACCAGTATTTGGACAGTCTCCAAGTATCACCTTCTGAGAACCTCAGTAATTATAAGGTGGAAATACTTAACTTCAGAGCAGAACAGAAAGAAATGCATGTAATTGTATGTAAAATAACATCCACAGAAACACTATAAAAAATATAAAACCAAATTTTCTCAAGGCTATTCCTCCCAGCTTCGCTTGTAATACCCAGGGACTTTCTTTAAGAAAGTTACAATCAGCTTGGACTGAGGAAGTAACAAACACTGATGAGGATAGAGTGAACCATTAGGATGAAACCATCCTTTTTTCCAAAGACTCAAGGATCTTTTCTTTAAAAAGTTATTGCTTTTTTTCTCACTGAGATTATCTGTTCCCTAATTGCAGACATTCAGAAATTTGGTGTTCAAAATTCTAGCAGTAAATTAAAACATCCCATTTTCAACAGAATATTCTCTACACTTTTTTGCAAGTGACACAAGATGTGAGGAATCCCTAAAGGCTTTCCCACATTTCTTACACTCACAAGGCCTCTGTATGGTGTGTTCTTCTATGTCCACTAAGGTTTGAGGCCTGACTAAAACCTTTCCCACACTGCTTACTTTCATAAGGCCTGTCTCCACTGTGAGTTTTCACACGTCCTAAGATATGAGGAAAACCTAAAAGCTTTCCCATATTTTTTATGTTCATCAAGCGTATGCACCGTGACTTATGTTTGGAATGACTAAAAGTTTTGCCACATTCCTTGCATTCACATGGTCTCCCTCCACTCAGAGTAATTCTGATACCTGAGGTGTTAAGTTTGCTTAAAGGTTTCCCCATATTCCTTACATCTATAGAGCTTTTTTCCAATTTAAGTACCTGTATATTTACTGACCTGAGAGCAATGCCTGAAAGTTTCCTTTGCCATATTCGTTACATTCAAAGGACTCTCTCCACTCTGAGTTCTCCCATGTCTAGTGAGGGATAAGGAATTACTAAAGGTTTTTCCACAATCCTTACATTCATAAAGCCTCTCTTCACTGAGTTCTTGAATGTGCAGTGAATGATGAGGAACAACTAAAGGTTTTCCTGAATTCCTTACATTCATAAGGCATCTTTCCACCCTGAGTTCTTACATGCAGTGAGCAGTGAGGAACAACTTAAGGCTTTCTCACATTCCTTACATTCCCAAGGCCTCTCTTCACTGTAACTTCTTCCATGTGTAATGAAATTTCTTCCATGTGTAATGAGGCATGAAAAACAACTAAAGCCTTTCCCACATTCCTTACATTCACATGGTCTCTGTCCACTAGAATTTATGTTGAGTGGGGTGTGAGATTTTTTGAAGGTTTTTCCACAGTCCATACATATATAGAGCCTTTCTCCACTGAGTGCTTGTATGTATACTGAGCAGAGAGCAATGCCTACAGGATTCCTTTCCCACATTCCTTACACTCATAAGGCTTCTCTACAGTGTTAAGTCTTCCACGTCTAATTAGGTTTGAAACTTGTCTATAGGTTTTCCCACATTCTTTATATTCATAAGGCCTTTCTCCATTGTGAGTTATTCTATGTTTAGAGAGAGTTCAGAAATCACTAAAGGCTTTCACATATTGCTTACATTCAAAGGTTTCCCTACTCTGTGAGTTCTTCCATGTCTAATGAGGGATGAGGAATTACTAAAGGCTTTCTCACACTCCTTACATTTATATGGCGTTTCTCCACTGTGAGTCCTCCTATGTATAATGAGAGTTGAGGAACAACTAAAGGCTTTCCCACACTGCATACATTCATAAGGCTTCTCTCCACTGTGAATTCTTCTATGTGTAATGAGGGATGAGGAAGAACTAAAGGCTTTCCCACATTCCTTACATTCATAAGGCCTCTCCCCACTGTGAGTTCTCATATGTACTTTGAGGGATGAGGAAGAACCAAGGGTTTTCCCACATTCCTTACAGTCATAAAGCTTCTCTCCACTGTGAATTCTTATATGTACATTGAGCAGTGAGGAATTACTAAAGGCTTTCCCACATTCCTTACATTCATAAGGCCTCTCTCCACTATGAGTTCTTAAATGTCCAATGAGGGATGAAGAATAATAAAAGGCTTTTCCACACTCTTTACACTGATAAGGCCTCTCCTCACTGTGAGCTCGCTTATGTACCATGAGGGATGAGGAAAAACTAAAGGCTTTCCCACATTCTTTACACTGATAAGGCCTCTCCCCACTATGAATTCGCCTATGTTTATTGAGGGATGAGATCTGAGTAAAGGCTTTCCCACATTCCTTACATTCATAAGGCCTCTCCCCAGTGTGGATTCGCGTATGCTTAGTGAGGGATGAGGCCTGACTGAAAGCTTTCCCACAATCCTTACATTCATAAGGTTTCTCTCCACTGTGAGTCCTTGTATGAATAATAAGGGATGAGGAACAACTAAAGGCTTTCCCACATTCCTTACATTCATAAGGCCTCTCTCCACTGTGAGTCCTTCTATGCATGATGAGGGATGAGGAACAACTAAAGGCTTTCCCACATTCCTTACATTCGTAAGGCCTCTCTCCACTGTGAGTTCGCGTATGTTTAGTGAGGGATGAGGAGCAACTAAAAGCTTTCCCACATTGCTTACAGTCATAGGGCCTCTTTCCTCTGTGAGATCTTATATGGATATTGAGATGTGAGGCCTGACTGAAATCTTTTCCACATTCCTTACATTCATAAGGCCTCTCTCCACTTTGAGTTCTTCTATGTGCAATGAGAGATGAGGTCTGATTAAAGGTTTTCTCACATTGCTTACATTCATAAGGCGTCTCTCCAACATGAGTTTGCATATGTGAGGTGACAGATGAGGCCTGACTAAAGGTTTTCCCACATTCCTTACATTCATATGGCCTCTCTCCACTGTGAGTTCTTCTATGCTTAGTAAGGGATGAGGAACTAATAAAGACTTTTGCACATTCCTTACATTCATAAGGCCTCTCTCCACTGTGAGTTCTTCTATGGGTAGTAAGGGATGAGGCATTAATAAAAGCTTTCCCACATTCTTTACATTCATAAGGCCTCTCCCCACTATGAGTTCTCACATGTACTCTAAGGGATGAGGATGAAGTAAAGGCTTTCCCACATTCCTTACACTGATAAGGCTTCTCTCCACTATGAGTTCGCATATGTGTAGTAAGAGATGAGTCATGACTAAAGGCTTTCCCACATTCCTTACATTCAAAGGGCCTCTCTCCACTGTGAGTTCTCATGTGATTAGAGAGATGATGGGAATAACTAAAAGTTTTCCCACATTCTTTACATACATAGGATCTCTCTCCATTATGAGTATTGGTATGTTTACTGAGGTGAGTAGAATAACTAAAGGCTTTCCCACATTCTTTACATATATAGGGCCTCTCTCCCCTATGAGTATTTCTATGTTTACTGAGATAAGAAGAACGACTAAAGGCTTTCCCACATTCCTGACATTTATAAGGCCTCTGTCTACTATGAATTCTTTCATGCATAATGAGATTTGAGGCACACCTAAAGGCTTTCCCACATTGTGTACATTCATAAATCCTCTCTGCACTGTGAGTTCTCATATGTCTGGCCAGGAATGAAGGAAAATAAAAAGCTCTCCCACTTTCTTTACATACAAAATCCTTATCTCTGTTATGAAATTTTTTAGGTGAAATGATGGACGAAGGATGACTAGAGCTTTTACAATGTGCTTTCCATTCACGCTCATGACCTCTCACATGTGTCCAAAAGGATGACAAACTACAGGAATCTTTGCTAAATTCATTATATTCATGGTGCTCCTCACCAGTGTGTGTCGTGATAGGATCCTTAATAGTTGACATACAAATCAAGTCCTTCTTATATTTCTTACATCTATGAGGCTTCGTTCCATGAAGAGTTCTTATAGGAGTGGTTAGGTGAGAGGAACAACGGCAAGCTTCTTCGCCTTCCTTACAGTGACAGGAATTAGATCCAGTGGGAGATCGGGCAGGATGCTCATGTGATGAGTGATCGACGAAGGCTTTTCCACACTCACAGCACTCAAAAGGATTTACTTTTGGAGGGTTTCTTGATAAAGGGAGATTTGGAATATGGCTAGAAATTGTCCCACACAGACCACCTTCATGACTTTCACAGAGGCTCTCTACTGTGTGACTTCTGTTAAAAATAGGGGAACAGGCTGTTGGAAAAAAACTGGATCCCATTTCACCATCACCTAACACAGTGAATGTACAGTTTTTGCCCCGACTTGTCTAATGTTTTGTAGCTTAAATATTTTATCAGAAATAATACCATTATGTTCATTGTTTTCATAAAATAGGAGGTTTTCTGATCATTGTGTCCAAATCAAATATGTTTCAAAGACTAGAAATCTGACATAAATTATGAAAATGTTGTACTGTGAAAATTTTGTGAACCCATAACTTCACAGCCAGTTAAAATATACACATATGTATGTATAGATTAATACGTATCAGTGATTCAAATAGATTCATAATGGTTCTGCATTTGCCAAAATAAGCAAAGGCAGGTTGTACATTGCATAGTAACCAAATCTTTTACCTTTCAGATTTTGACTCAAGTAGGAAAGAAACAAGGAGGCCCGGTGTTGCAGTGCCTAAGGCACTTGACTGCTAACCAGAAGGTTGGCGGTTCAAACACATCAGGCACAGTGCAGAAGGAAGACTGGGCAATTTTCTTCTGTAAAGACTTACCACCTCAGCAATTCAATGGGGGTCACCCTGAACCACAATCAATTCAATGGCAGTAGGTTTTATTTTGGTTTTGGTAAGAAACAAACAGCTTAACCACACTCAAAGATGCCGGACAACTATTCAGCTCTGAATGTGTGTGATTCTCTACAATACTCCCAATAATCCAATCTCTCCCACATATACTAAAAGCTCGAGGAGCCTGATGAGGGACATTGGATTACTGAGAAGATGGTGGAGAGTGATACACATTCAAATGAGCACAGCTGGCTGCCATGTTTGAGCAGAACACCTATGACTATCTCCTATTCAGGTCAAAATCCAATGCAGAGCTGATGCAGTTGATATGCTCTTTGTACATGGCCCAGGTTTACAGTAGCAGTTACTGAACCATTACAAAGTGGTCTGAAGCCCTGTTATACAGACATACACGCATACACATGTTCATTAATGCCACAACACTGTAAGAGTTTCTCCTGAGGCATTCTTCTCTCTCATTTTAGTAAATCTCACCTCAAATGTTTCCCCTGCTTGGTATGTCGCTCTTTACTGCTATACAATTTTGAGAATTCTCCCAGCATGGTGGACCAGGTGTTATTCTTCATTAACTGCTCCATGGCATCTTCGCTGGAAAACTTTTCTCCATCAGTTAGGCTTCGAGAGGCTGAGCCAATCATTCAAATTGAAGATCACAATATGAAACAAAAAGGAAGGAATTATTAGGGAAAGAAAGGGTACTATGAACGAAGACAGACTTAGCCACTTTCACCCTTTCAACACTTTGGAAGTGGTTGCAAAGCAACCTAATGGAAGTATTAGCAGCCAATACTTCCATTAGGAATGAGAGGGATGTTGACACAAGTATGTGTTATCAGGAGACAAAACTAGAAAGCTACTGGACACGGTACACATGTAACATTACAACAGGAAAAGGGTCTCCAGGACATGAGGTGTGAGAGGGCAGCTCACGTCAGAAAAGTAAGCTCAGGTATCTATTAATGTGTGTCCTCAACCAAAAGCCAACTTCTTTCCTCTGGCCAATGGATTCAAATAGAATTCTCTCCATGCAAGGCTGGTCCTTCACACATTTCTTGCTTTCCTGGTGCTTGGCAATACCATGGTCCTGGAGGAGGCCTATCTCCATTTCTCCCAGATCCTTTTTCCTTGCCTTCTGGGAAAACAACTGGGTAGAGGTGATGTGATGCTCATGGAGAAATGTGTTTCTTGAGGGAATACTGTAAGGAGCCAGGAATATTTCCTAGTCATGAGACAACACTATGCCCTTCAGGGTGTCTGAAGATAGACAGTGTGAGTTCATTTAGAGGAAAGTCATTTAGTCAAATTTGAAATTAATATAGTGAAAATCACTATAAGGTCCTCAACAACAAATTTCTCAGTGTTGCAAAGAAAACCCTAAAGCCAAAGCTTGTCATTACAATAGTGAAACAGCTTCTGGACTTCTAATCGTAAGAAAATTTAAACCTTCACTGGAATGCACAGTTATAAGGTGCTCTGGTAGTGTAGTGGATAAGGCATTTTACTGCTAACCACAAGGTTGGCAGTTCAAAACCACCAACTGCTCCACAGAAGGAAGACAGGGAATCTACTTTTGTAAGATTTACTGCCTTGGAAACTCAATGGGGGAATACTGTGAGGTGGACCCAACTCAATGACAGTGGGTTCTTTTTTTCTTTTTTTTGGGGGGGGGGGCTGGTTTATAAGTTCATGGGGAAGCCAGGATATTTGAGCTTCATAGACCAAGGAACCATACCTGTTTTACTCAAAAATTTGCTCTCATTCCTGAATCCAAATACTCAAAGTCAATGACTAAAATAATTTTGTTCACTAAAGGAATAATAATAATAATAAAAAGATGCCATTCTTACACACGGAGGCCAGGTTTCTCAAGGTTTCCTTCATGACGTCTCCATAGAGTTTCCTCTGAGGAAGATCCAGCAAAGCCCACTCTTCCTGGGTAAAGACCACAGCCACATCCTCCATGACCACTGAGTCCTAAAACAAGCCACACATTCTGCATCAGCAAGGTACCAAGGACTCCACTGTGCACAAGAGAAAAGAGTGAGGCTCACAGAGAATTGAGTGTTCATAGGGACTTGAAACAACATCCTGTTTTCTAAAAGGTAAAGTATAAAGCACAGCCATCAACCTCATCCCTTCGCTAACTCCATTCACTTCCTCATTGATTGCTTCCTGTCTCCCAGATTTGCAACACACTGAAATCATCTGTCCACTGCTAAATGGCAGTCTCCTCCCTCACTCCATATGGTCTAGAACAGTCAGAAAATGAATCAGAAATTAGGGTGATGGTCCTATTCAGTTCATGATGTCCTGCTGAAAAATCTCACCTCTTTTCATAAGACTCAGTGGAATAGTGAACATACAGAAAGCACTGGGGGAAGACAGGACGACTGCTGAACAACTGGGGAGCAGTGCAGGATGGCAGTGTTTCTGTTAGACCCTCCTAGCCATGGGAGAACCAAGGATCTGCACAAATGAACTAACAATCCAAGGCCCTGAGATGGTCCTATTTCCTTGAACGCTAGGAGATTGGGATATGACAGGTGAAACTCTTGAAGAAAATATTCCTTTCAATAATTATGAATTTTCATATGTCAGTCCCCTACTTTTCAAAAACTGAGTTCTGTCACCCTCTGTGTCCCCCTGATGGAGACAGGAAGAGGTAATAAAAGTTGAGAAGTCAGGTGAGACAAGAAATGTGAGAATCCAGATTTAGCCACAACTCTAACAATTTGAGACCTGATTCAGCTATCCATCAATTAGAAGCGATGACCTCCTAGGGAAAATGTGAACCCATCCACCACCACACAGACACAGTCCTATGTTGTAAGATGACTAAGAGTACTACCAGTTGAGAGACAAGAGCAAGCCCCTACAGCCAGCTACCCTGAAGGAGCAAGCAGGTGGACCTTTGGGCTTGGGACAATGGTCACAGGGGACACCGAGCTCGATTGGCATAACATACTACACAACAACACTATTCTACATCCTACTAGCGACTTGAGTCTTAAAAGCTTGCAAGCGGCCATCTACATGCAACAATGCATCAATGTATCTTGTCATACAAAGCAAAGAAGAATGAAGAAAACCAAACATGCATGGAAACACATAGTCCAAGGGACTGGTAGACCATGTGATCGCCAGCATATATAACCATGAGACCAGAAGTACTAGATGGTGTATGGCTATCACTGTCAAAGACTGGGAGGGGGATTGATGCAGGAGACCCTGGATACAGTGGAAGAACAAGGGAGAACAAAAGTCAACCTTATGAAAAAAAGAGAGCATGTTTGCTGGTCGGATAGAACCTGGTAAGACCCTGAGATTATGGGCCCTGGTTACACTTCAGGGCAGAAACTAAACTCATTCCTATGGCTTCCAACCAAACAACAGACAGGCATGTGGGGTGAACACTGACACCAGGTACGCTCCTTAGAAAGATCTATCATGGGAGATTAGAATGGCACTGTTTGCACAAGGAGACAGTCTAGAGGACAGGAGTGCATGAGAAGAAAAGACATAAGGAAGAGATAACTAAAGGGAGGACTAAGAAAGAGAGCTGTTACACTGTGGGGAATTGCAGTCAATGTCACAAAACAAAATGTGTATGAACTGCTGTACGGAAAATGAATTTGCTCTGTAAAAATTAAAAAAAGAGACAAGTATGGTACAAAAGGGTCCCTGCTTGCAGGCACACAGGGGAGGGGAAGGGGCTTGCTGGAGTCACATAGGGCTCTGCTGACCTACAAGCGTCACCATGGTCACTAAACTCATTGTCACATTCTGAGAGTTGCTGAAGAAAGCATTCCAGCAAGCACTCCTTTCCCATCACATCAGCAGTATGTCCCCTCATCAGAACAAAGTTAGTCTCCATCTTGGTTAAACTGACAAAGGGCTAGCAGGAACACAGTGGGAAAATCCCAGTGAGTGACACTGTAATCTGGGCATCAGGACGTGTACCAGTCCAGACACAGACCTACGTTAGATACAGAGTGATTCACAAGGTCGGACTTCATCAGTTCCATTGCTCTCCTGTTGCTGAGCAAGGCGCCTGCTGTAGGTCAGCTGCACACACGCTCTGCACACATACTACCAAAACCAAAAAGCAAACTCACTGCCATTCATAACAAACTGCACAAAATCATTCCACATCCTACTCTGGCAAGTAGCAACTGATCTTGAAAACTTACAAGTGGCCATCTAGATGCAGTGATGGGTCTCTCCCACCCAGAACAAAGAAGAATGAAGAAAATTAAAGACAAGTGGAAACAATTAGTCCGTGAGATCCTCAGCCTATACAACTATGAGACCTCCTCAGCTACCTTTGTTCTTGGAGGAACCACAGTCTCACAGCACACAGGGAGTCCCCCAATAATTCATATCCACACTCATCTACTCATGGTAAGAAGAATCAGTTTGCTGTACAACTCACCATTTCCTGGCTGCTGCTTCTGAAAGTCTCAGGGAATGTCAACTCTAAGCCCAAGGAGTCCCTTTTGGAAGAGGGAGGGGAGTGGTAGCAAACCACTGGGAAGTTTGCAGGCAGATGAATGATATTTGGTCCACACACTAGTCAGAGCAGTGCAGATCCTTCCTTGGGAATTGCAGACGGGCAAGATGGTCACCCTGGGTCCCCAGCTTCCTGGACTGAACAGGTTGTCCCTGCCCCACACGGAAGACCTGAAACGGAAGAAGGATGGAGAGGAGACAGTGCTGAGCCAGCAGAAGGGACAGCTGTGTGGCTTCCTCCCAGGTTCAGGGAGATGTTCCACTCTGATGGGGTCAGGCTGTGAGCTCAGGGAGGTGGGCCTCAGCTCCAAGCTTCGAACACTGCTGACCACAAGAGCCGACCAGAAGGCCTGAGAAGGAGAGCAACCAATCAGAAGAGGACAAAAAGCTAAAACTACGAAAAGGACTTATGTGGGACATTTCCCCACTGGGAAATGCACAGTTGCTCACAAGACGACTTCAAAGTAACCTAGATTTTCATTAGCAATCAATTATAATAAATCTGCATTGTGGTTTTGACAGCCCTGTTGGGAATCACAGAGGATTATGGGAAAGTTAAAATGGCTGCACCAGAAAGATTAGCTGTATCAAGAAAGAAAATAGAAAAAGGGATGGGACTGGAACAATGAAATAAGCAAGTTTACCAGCAGGTCCTGCCCAAGTCCAGTCCCTCTGATTTAGACAATATAAAAGGACTGTTGGACAGAGCTCACCGCTTTTCCTCCTTTAGGAGTGGCCTGCTCCCAGTTCCTCTGGGAATGTACTTTCACTTTATTAAAGCTTCTCTGTGTGTGTGTGTGTGTGTGTGTGTGTGTGAGCTTCTTGGGTGTTGATTTCCTTGCACAGACTTGACAACAATTCTCTCAAGCAAAAACTGCTGCTGTGAGCTGTCTTTGATTCTTCAAGGCAAACTGCAGCCAAACAGAGCTCTCTCAAGTTAACAAGGGCACCTGCACTGAAGGCAAAACAGGCTCCAGCCCCCAGAGCACAGGCCTCCACTCCTCATGCAGCTGCCCAAACCTCTTCATCCTGCAACAAAATCACACATGGAGGAATTCACTAATCGCAGAGCCTGCGAAGTGACCAGGCCTGGCCAGGCTGCAAAACTTGTCCCTGACTGTACTTCCAGGGAGTCAGGGGTCCAATGTAGGAGGTGAGGGTTCACCTGTGTGACTGTCCCTCACACATAAACACCTGCACTGTTACCAGAAATTAACATGGGTCAATTTTCAGAAAGATCACACTTTTCAAGTTCTATGAGTGATGTCCATGGTTCCTTCCTTTTTACTTACGTGCAGTTAAAACCCTTCCAGCATGCTTTTCCAAAACTTTCCTTTACAGGCCAACAAAATAACAGTAGCACCAAGGAGGTGTGCATCTGTAGAACCATCAGCCACAACAGAGCAAAGGGCAGCAGTCATGCACGTAGAGAGCTCAGAAGACAGGAAGGGATAGGAAAGAAGTTCACATGGAAACAGGAAACATAGGGAAGACATGGGAAGTGTGTTCCTACATTGCATGCATTGCTATCAATGGCATAAAATAAAATTTGCATAAATATTTTAATGGAAAACTGATTTTATCTTTAGCCTTTCACCCGAATCACAATAAAAAGTCAAAACATAAAAAAAAAAAAGATTACACCCAAGGAACCCTTCTGATATAAGATTACTCTATCACATAAGGTCACGATGAGTTATGTGTCAACTCAATGATCAATAACAAATACATAGCCAGGAGGCTTAAAAATGGTGACATAGCTTTTTTTCGTGGCGCCGCGGCTGCGATCGGCTGTTTCACCATGAAGCTGAACATCTCCTTTCCAGCCACTGGCTGCCAGAAACTCATTGAAGTGGACGATGAACGCAAACTTCGTACCTTTTATGAGAAGCGAATGGCCACAGAAGTTGCTGCTGATTCTCTAGGAGACGAGTGGAAGG
>NW_006922316.1:237580-244672 GCF_000298275.1 Orycteropus afer afer | reverse complement strand
TTTTTAAAAAAAAAAAAAAAAAACGATGTATTTTTACATCAATGAGCACTGCAGGGCTATTCCCCACAGCCAAGAAGTAGACAAAAATAAATAAAAGTCCATTCAGAGGTGCGGCGATAAAGAAAATGAATTACTATTCATTCATCAAAAGGAATGGAGTTGTCATAAATGGGACAACATTGATGAGCTCTGGAAATAGTGTGCTGAGTGACAGAAGTCACACAAGAGGACAAAGACACTATGAACCCACTTCAACAAAATCCCTTGAAAAGGCAAACACACAGACAGCAAACGTTTCTTGGGGGCAGATGGGGGGGGCATCAATGCTGACGGTGTACCAAGTGTCTGCTGAGGGTGATGGGAAAGGTGGGCACTGCCAGTGCTGATGGTTGCATGGTGCAGAGAAAGGTCTTAACTTTACTGAATTGTTTTTATTGTTGTTAGGGGCCACTGAGTCTGCTCCAACTCCTAGCAACCCTGGTGCAGCACAACAAAACACTGCCCAGTTGTGTGTCACCCTCACAGTCCTTGGTATGCTTGAGCCCATCCTTGCAGCCGAACCCCAAGGAAGAAAATCCCACTGTAGGATACAGTGAGCAATGAATGGGAGTTTTAAGGTAATCCAATTTGGGTCACTGAGTTATTTATATGAAGAAAAAAAAAATCCAGGACTGCCTCATAACAGCTATAAAAACTCCCACGAATTCTAAGAAGTGTGGGGAAAAAAAAAAGTGTGACCCCCTTGTTCCCCGTGCACACTGTCACTCAGACCCTTTAAAGCTGCTCCGCAAGGTTTGCAATGCTGCAACCTTTGGGAAGCAGATTGCCAGGCCTGTCTTCCAAAGCCCATCTGGCTGGGTTCAAACCACAAACTAATCAGCTCATAATCTTCACCTTCACACCACCCAGGGACTCTAGAGGTAAGCCTTTTACTCTGTAAAGCAATTATCACACACACAGACACACACACACACACCCTATACCCCACCAGCACATGCTCTGGGCCCACAGAATCTGGCACTTAGCTAAATAAAACGAACTTTCTGAGTCTTCACTTGAATCTTTTTTGTAGTTTCAGCACACAGGCCTTCCACTTTGCCCTCACTCCTAATGTTCGCTGTTCCAACAATGCCAATATGCATGGTTTGTGCTCCAGAAAGCCTTCCACCTTTCACCAGGTGTGGCTCCTTGGTAGCAGACACTGGTCCAAACTGCAGCATCCAACCCAGCAGACACACACACTGGGCGTGGGAGCTCTGTAACAGGGGATGAGACCCTCAACTCAAACAGGTTCAACAGAGACATGTTTATTAAGCCTTAAACCTAAAAACCAAAATCACTGCCATCAAGTAGATTCTGACTCATAACGACCCCCATTGGGTTTCCGAGGTGATGAATCTTTATGGAAGTAGCTGGCCCCATATTCCTTCCTTAGAGTGGCTGGTGGATTTGAACCACCAGCCTTCTGGTTAGCAGTCAAATTAAGTCAAATATTCAGCCTCAGACAGGACAAAGACAGTCATCCAGGATGAGGGAAACCATCAGCATCTACACAGTACACAAAGCTGAAGGGAATCTGGCAAGTCAGGGCCTGGGGCTCATTATATATCATTGACAACAAAATGAATGATCACAAAATCAGGACTGGTGGCAGATCAAATCAACACTGAGGCGGGACTACGTAACTGGAAGAGGACCTTGGTTCTGTCCCTACATAACTGAAGATGAAGGAAGGTTACAAGATTGGTCAGGGGGTTGACCAAGTGCACCCACAAGGGAAGGCACAGGTGGCCTTCAAACAGTATCAGACCCCCAACCTTAATTAAAATCAGAAAAGAACACATTCAGGCAAGTCCCCTAGGTCTAGTTGTGAGCATCAGCTACTTTGAACCACACTCTCCCTGAGGGCTAACCCTGCCTTTCCCCGCCCCAGGTTTGCCCTTACACTTGTCTCTGCATGGCCACAATGCTGGCTTAGGGTCAGAGAGGCACCAAATGGCCTCTGAATTTACTTAAAGTGAGGGCTCCCACCGCAGACCACAGCCTGCCACAACCCGAGCGCTTCGGAACAAAAGCCCTACTGCAGCTCCACAAAACCCTCTTCGCCCACAGCAAGACTGCCCAGCAACTCATATTTCCCCTCCAGCTGCCCCGGATTGGCCGTACACTTTCTCACGGAATCCTGACAAAAACGTCGCGTCACAGCCATGGTTACCCTCTAACGGTGCCCCCTGACTAAACTGAAAGTGGTATAAACATGATCCCTGATAGACAACCTCATTCCAACTCGGGTGTCTTAATTCTTCACCCTCCCTAAGTACTCCTAACCGTTAGAGGAGGAGGAAGTCCTCCCCGTCACGTCCGTTTGTGAATGAGCAGTGTATGGGGCCCAGCCCTGAAGGCCGCCAAGATTGGCCCCAGACTCCATCTTGTTTGCTCAGGAGAGAAATGTGCTAATTCCTTGCCCCATTCCCGCCTCCAGGCCAGCGGAGCCCTTCTGGAGAGCAGGTACAATTCACTAAGCTGCTCACGGCAGCATCTGATCAGAGTGAAACACTGGTGGCGGCCACAACACACTGGTCAAGGCCCATCGTGATGGCAAGCGCCACCTGGTCTGGGAACAGACACACAGCTCCCCAAACTTGAGCATAAATAGCCCTGGAAGGTGGGAGGGGACTGCGGTTACCTGACGAGGCCCAGCCTGGCGCCACCGGCCGCTCGCCATCTGCGGGCACTTGCAAGACGCCCTCCCTGCTGGCATCTGGTCAATCACTCTGCCAGCCTTTTCCCCGTCATCAACGTCTGACGCCTCTGAGCGCGCCTCCGGGGAAGGTTCCGGGTCTCCTCGCTCCTCAAGGGGGCGTCTCAGCCTCCCCTGCGAATTCCCTCAACGGCCAGCAACACTCAGCACAAGTCCTGCCCCAGGAGACACCGAAAGCAAAGGAGCCGTTTCGGCCGAAAATCGCGCTCAGGAACCGCCCCCCCCAACTGAGAACAGAGCGGACCCGGGCTCACAGCCCGCCCCTTACTAGGTCTCCGCCGTCCGCGGACGAGGACTGACTTCCTCCCGGACTCCGGGACCGCGACTCACCCGCAAATCGCGCGAACACCCCGCCCTCCCAGCGCCCTCTGCTGAGCGGGACACGCAGCCCGTTGAGTCCTGAGCGCGGGGCCCAGCGCAGGTGCCATCGCTCCGTAAACGGGAAACAGACCCCCAGGCCGGGGTGAGGGAGGGGCCCAGCGTGACCGCAGTGTGCGCGCGGGTGGGTCTGGCCGGGGCTGCGCCGGAAAAAGGAAAGAAAACGGGACCGGGGCGCGGACCGCACGGTGGGAGCGAGGCGGTCAGCCTCAGACTAACGGCCCCCGGAATCCACGCGGCCCGACTCGGCATTTCTCAGCAACTTCCGGTGAAGCGGACGCTGCGGGCTGAGAACCACAAGTTTCGTCCGCGAAGGGACACAAAACGTTACCTGATCCCACACCGGGAGACGCAGGTCAGTCGTCGCTGCTCCCCATGCAGAAAGCGGCTGTGGCGGCCGGGCTAGGATCACGCAGGGACGGCTGCGGGGAATACCTTTCACTTCCGGTGTCTGCGCCACGCGGTGCTCAGGGAAGGCGTTCCGTGCGGGAACAGGAGGTTCCAACTCCTGCCCGTGGGGTACCGTGGCTCCTCCTTGTGCTTGGATCTGGCCACCGCTGTCATTTCTTCTCTACAGAAAAGCGCACATTTTTTTCAATATGAAGATGAACTGAAAGGCGGATTTCCGTAATGGAGCATACGCCTGAGGAGCAGAGAAAATTGGTGTTTGCATAATTGGCCTTTAAAAAAAAAAAAAATTTATCATCTTCTTTACAAAAATAATTTCTTTGCTCCTCATAAATATTTCCTCATGTGAGAATACTTCAAGCCTCTAGCTGTGTTAGGGAGTTACCGAAGGGAAGTGGGCCCCTGCAAACTTCGTACAGTTGGAACCGCCAAGTGCAGACTTTAAGGCCTTAGAAGAAATGCAACCAAGCGGAAGAGGACAAAAACTTAAAATTATAAAAATGACTTTCCTTGGACATTTCCTCATGAGGCATGTGTAGTTGACCTTGAAGTAACCCAGGTTCTGGTTAGCAAGCAATTTTAATAAGCTGGCATTGTGGTTTTGACTCCCCTGGTGTGCAATCAAGGAGGAATATGAGGAAGTTAAATGCTTGAACCGGGAAGATTAAGTATATATCAGGTAAAAAAATAGAAAAAGGGATGGGACTGGTGGAATGAAATAAGGATGTTTACCAGCATGTCCTGCCCAAACCCAGCCCTTGATACTAAGAAAATAGGAGGTCTCCAGCTGAGAGGCTGGGACTTGCTGTTGCACTTTTTAAGAATAACCTTAATGCTGTTTGTTGTACATCTTTTATTCCTTGGTTAGACTTTTCAGACGGTTGTTATGTGGTCTACTTCCGTCACATTGACAACTTTTGGATTTGTGAATTAAATCCACCTTTTTCTTACTTTCCTCCTCGTAATAGTATGTTTTCTTTCTTCCTTCCTGTTTTCTTTGTGACATTAGATAGCCTGGTCACACAGGTCTCTCTTGTTAGAGCTCCATCGGCACTCAACAACCATGCCACACACCAGGATACCCAACAGGAGATTTTATTAAGGAGGTGAAAGGGTGCCTGCACTGAGGAAGGGCAGAAGAAGAAGAGGAGGAGGAAGAAGAAGAAGAAGAGGAGAAGAGGAAGAAGAGAAGAAGAAAGAGTTAGAAGGGAAGAAGAGAGGAAGAGAGAGGAAGAGGAGGAAGAGGAAGAGAGGAAGAGCAGGGGAGAGGGTGGTCTTATATAGACCTGGGGTTAGGAGGTTGTACATCAGAGCTGGGGGAAGAGGTCTTAAACTATCAGAGGCTATGTTGCCTTTTAAAATTCACGCCTTGCAGGAAGCTCAGTTTCGACTTCCTTTAACTGACTTATGACTTTGGGTGGGTCAGCAGGGAATGAAGAAGAACCCAGAAGAGCCACGCAAGATGGCGTGGCTTATCTCTAACATCTCTGAGGTGACATTTTATCTGAGACCTGAGGGAGAAAACCTGAAGAAAGGTGTTTTAGGCAAAAAGAACAGAAAACACAAAGGCAGTGAGCAGAAAAAAGCTTAGTCTAAATGAGGAACAGAGGGGACAAGAGGGAGAGCTGTATGAGGAGAAAGAGACAGGGAGGCACAGCTAGGCTCCAGTAAGGAATTGGACTTTATTACAGGGAGTAAAAGTCACGTATCAGCTCTGGTGGTGATGTGGTTAAAGCATAGGTATCCTAACGAAAAGGTCAATAGTTCAAACCCAACAGCCCCTTCAAAGTAGAAAGATGAGGCAGTTTGCTTGTGTATAGATTTAAAGCCTTGGAAACACTATAGGCAGTTTTACTCTGTACTGTAGGGTCACTATGAGTTGGAATTGGCTCAATGACAGTGGGATTTGAAGGTCACATAGCTAGTGAATGGTGGTTGCTTCTAGCTTCCATTGACTTGGCTCCTGACTCATGGTGATCCCATGTACCAGGAAACAAAATGCTGCCTGGACCACTGATTGCCATAATCAGCTGCACAAGGGACAACTGTGATCCACAGGGTTTTCAATGACTGGTTTTCCAAAGTAGATCACCAGACCTTTCTTCCTAATTTGTCTTGGTCTGGAAGCTCTACCAGGTCAGCATTGCGGCAACACACAAGCCTCCATGGACAGGCAGGTGGCGTCTGGGCACAGGACGTGTCAGGCAGGCGGGGTCTCCCACGGACGGGCAGGTGGCACCTGGGCACGGAACATGCCAGGCAGGCGGGGTCTCCCACGGACAGGCAGGTGGCGCCTGGGCACGGGACGTGTCAGGCAGGCGGGGTCTCCCACGGGGAAGGACAGAATTTCAGCACTCACCCACCAGTGCCCCGTACTGAATGGTGGAGCGAGAATTCAAACAATGACTTGTCAGCCTCCAAACACTAATATCTCTCCATTCCCTTAGAATGATGGTACTCATCTCCTAGGCTAATTTTTCTTCTTTGAAACATTTTGTTGTGCTTTAGATGAAAGTTAACACAGAAAACAAAATTCCCATTAAATAATTTGTGCACAGATTGCTTTGTGACATTGATTGCAGTCCCCACGATGTATCACCATTCTCCCTCTTCCACGGTGGGTTCCCCATGTCCATTCATTCGTTTTTCTCGCCCCTTACTGCCTTCTCCTTTATGCTTTTGAGCAGGTATGACACATTTGGTGTCCAAAATTTGATTGTTCTAAGGAGCACTTTTCTCACATTATTTTTTAATAGACCTGTCTACTAATATGTAGCTAAAAGGTGAACTTCAGGAGTGGCTTCAGTTCTGAATTTAGAAGTCCAGGGGCCAGAGTCTCCGCAATTACTCTAGTCTCTGTCACAAATGAGGAAATTGAAGATTTCCATCAACTTCTGTAGTCTGAAATTGACCAAACATGCAATCAAGATGTGTTAATTATTACTGGAGTGTACAATGCAAAAGTTGGAAACAAGGAAGAATCACTGGTAGTTGGCAAATTTGGCCTTGGTGACAGAAATAATGCTGGAGACCACACGATAGAATTTTGCAAGACCAATAACTTATTCATTGCAAACACCTTTTTCAACAACACAAATGTCAGCTAAACACGTGGGCTTTGCCAGATGGAATACACAGGAATCAGACTGACTAAATCTTTGGAAAGAAGCAAAGGAAAAGCTCAATATCTTCAGCCAAGGCCAGGAGCTGACTGTACAAAAGAGAATCACCTGCTCATATGTAAGTTCAACTTGAAGTAGAAAACAGTTAAAACCAGTGCATGAGAGCCAAACTAAGACCTTGAAAATATCCCTCCTGAATTTAGACACCATTAAAATAGATTTTATGCATTGAACACCAGTGAACAAAAATCTGAGTAAATGGGGGATGACATCAAGAACATGATACATGAAGAAAGCAAAATGTCATTAAAA
This sequence comes from Orycteropus afer afer, assembly GCF_000298275.1. NCBI lineage: Eukaryota > Metazoa > Chordata > Mammalia > Tubulidentata > Orycteropodidae > Orycteropus > Orycteropus afer. Next base: position 237,691 of record NW_006922316.1, on the reverse strand, counting down.
AGATGGGAAAAGACAGGAAGAGAAAAACAAAACCACTGAGAAAATTGTCCAAGATTTGCTGGAGGAGAACTTCCCTGATATGATGAAAGATGAGAATATATCCATTCAGGA
>NW_006922316.1:221869-234210 GCF_000298275.1 Orycteropus afer afer | reverse complement strand
GTACAAAAAAAGAATCGGTCGATGTTCATTCATTTCTGGACGTGGCATATGATCAAGAACCAATGGTATGCAAGCAAGAAATCGAAGCTGCATTGAAGAAAGTCGTGAAAAACAAGGCTCCAGGAACTGATAGAAGACCACTGAGATGCTTCAACAAACGGATGCTGTGCTGCAGGCACTCACTCAGCTATGGCAGAAGACTTGGAAATAGCTACCTAGGGAACTGACTGGAAGAGATCCATATCTGTACTCTTTACAAAGAAAGGTGATCTCACAGAATAAGGAAGTAATCAAACAATATCATTAATATTGCACTCAAGTAACATCTTACTGAAGATAATTCAAAAAGGGTTGCAGCAATATATTGAAAGAGAACTTCCAGAAATGCAAGCTGGATCAGAAGAGGACATGGAATGAGGGAAATCATTGCTGATGTCAGAAGGATCATGATTAAAAGCACAGAATACCAGAAAGATGTTTACTTGTTTTTATTGACTGTGTGAAAGCATACAATTGTGTGGATCATAACAAATTATGGGTAACACTGAGAAGAATGGGAGTTCCAGAGCACTTAATTTTACTCATGGGGAATCTACACATAGACCAGGAAGCCATCATTCAAACAGAACAAAGAGACACTGCATGGTTCAAATTCAAGAAGGGATTTTGTCAGGTTTGTATCCTTTCAACATACTTATTCAATCTGTACGCTGAGCAAATAATTCGAAAAGTTAGACTATATAAAGAAGAACTTGTCATCAGGATTGGAGGAAGAATCATGAACAACCTGCAATACACTGACGACACAACATTTCTTGCTTAAACTGAGAATGACTCGAAGCACTTACTGATGAAGACTGCAGACTAGACTTTAGTATGGATTACACCTCAATATAAAGAAACTGAAAACCCTGAGAACTGGAACTATAAGCAGAATGACAAAGGAAGAATAAATTGAAGTTGTCAAAGACTTCATATTACTTGGTTCTAAAATCAACACCAATGGAAGCAGCACTCAAAGACATCTAACAATGTATAGCACTGGGCAAATCAGCTGCAAAAGACCTCTTTAAGGTGCTGAAGACCAAACTTGTCTCCTTGAGGACTGAGGTGAACTTGACACAATCCATGGCATTTTCAATACTTCATATGCATGTGCGTGCTGCACAATGAATAAGGAAGACCAAAGAAGAGTCTATGCTTTTGTGGTGCTGGCGGAGAATGCTCAAAGTACCATGGACTGCTAAGAGAACTGACAGACCTGTCCTGGGAAGTGCAGCTGGAATGCTTCTTGGAAGTGAGTATGGCCAAACGTCGTCTCACCTACTTTGGTCATGTTTTCAGAAGGAACCATCCCCTGGAGAAGGATATCATGTTGGGAACGGTGGATGTTTGACCAAAGAGGGGAAGGCCCTCAACGAGATGGATTGACACAGTGGCTGCAATGATGGGCTCAAACATACTAAGGATCATGCAGCTAGTGTGGGATTGGGCAGTGTTTCATTCTGTTGTGTATGGGGTCGCTATGAGTCAGAGACAACTCAATGGCACCTAACAACAATAGCAACCATCATGACAGTAGATATACTCTAGTTTGTGAACCTAAATTTTGTTCTAAACGTTTCTCCTCCCCTGCCTTGGAGCTTCTATTGTGTTCCTAGTCAGAACAGTCACTGGTGTTAGCCGAGCACCATGTTGTTCTGGCTGGTGGAGGTTCTGCCTCATGTTGTCCACTACTCCTCTCCACTAATTGCACCCCTCTCTCTTCAGTTGTCTCCATTCTCCTTTGCTCCAGAGAGGATGAGAACAATAGATGTGTACATTTGATGGCCATTCACAAGATTTTTTTTTTTATGTTTATTGTGATTTGGGTGAATGTTTACAGAGCAAACTCATCTCCATACAATTCATACACATTTTGTTTCATGACATCAACTGCAATTCTTCATAATGTAACAACTTACTTCCAATTTCCTTCCTGTAATTACCTCTTTCCTGTGTCCTTCTTTCGTATACATTCCTGTCCCCAGAACTATCACCGTGTGCAAACATTGCCTTTCTTTTCTCCCATAATTGATGTCTTTAAGTAGTGTATCTACTTGATGTAAGTGTTCTCCCTATATGTCTGTCTTGGGAGAATGTAGGGGTCATTCACTTCTGAGAGAATTGCCTACTTAAAACCTTCTGAGTAACAGTGAAACACTGCCTGATGTATTACTGGAAAACTTTATGAGAAGCCTTGAAATACTGTGTGATATAATCAGCCTCTGAGGTCAGAAGGCACTCAAAATATGACCGCAGAAGAGCTGCTCCTCAAAGTAGAATTGATGTTAATAATGGGAATGCAGTAAAGCTGTTGGGACCTCCATTTAATCATGTGACATGACTCAAAATGGGAAGAAACAGCAGCAAATATTTATTAATAATCAGAATGTGGAATGTATGAAGTATGCATCTATGAAAACTGGAAGTCAAAAATGAAATGGAACACATAAAGATCGATATCCTAGGCATTAGTGAACTGAAATGGACTGGTTGTTGTCATTTTGAATTACACAACCATATGATCTACTAAGCCAGGAATGACAAATTAAAGAAGAATGGCATGGCATTCATCTTCATAAAGAATGTTTCCAGATCTATCCTGAAGGAAAATGTTGTCAGTGATGGGATAACATCCAGACAGCTACAAGCAAGACCGGTTAATACTACAATTATTTGTATTTACATATCAGCCACCAAAGCCACAAATGAGGAAAATGAAGATCTTTACCAACTTCTGCACTCTGAAATTGACTAAACATGCAATCAAGATATATTCATTATTACTAGTGATTGGAATGCAAAAGTGGGAAACAAAGAAGAATCACCAGTAGTTGGGAAATATGGCCTTGGTGATAGGAATGACAGTGGAGATCACATGATAGAATTTTGCAAGTTCAAAGAGTTATTCATTGCAAATACCTCTTTTCAATAACAAAAACAGCGTAAGTATACACTGACATTCCTGGATGGAATGCACAGGAAGCAAATCGACTATATCTGTGGAAAGAGGCAACGGAGAAGATAAATATCTTAAGCTAGAGCAAGGCCAGGAGCGGATTGTGGAACAGACCACAAACTGCTTTTATGCAAGTTCAAGTTGAAGCTGAAGACAAGTACATGAGAGCCAAAATAAGACTGTGATTATATCTCACCTGAATTTAGAGACCATCTAAAGAATAGATTTGATGATTGAACACCAATGACTGAAAACCAGAGGAATTGTGGGAAGACATCAAGAACATCATCCATGAAGAAAGCGAAAGTTCATTATAAAGACAGTAAAGGAACAAAAGACCAAAATGGATGTCAGAAGGGACACCGAAACTTGCTCTTGAACAGGGAGTAGCTAAAACAAATGGAAGAAATGACAAGATAAAAGAGTTGAACACTGCTTATGGAAAATGAATTTGCTCTGTAATTTTTCACCCAAATCATAGTAAAAATTAAAAGAAAAAAAAAGAGTTTAACAGAAAATTTCAAAGAGCAGCTTGAGTAGACAAAGTCAATTACTATAATGAAATGTGCAAAGACGTGGAGGTAGAAAACCAAAAGGGAAGAATAGACTCAGTATTTCTCAAGCTGAAAGAACAGAAGAAAAATAAAAGTAAAGTCTTGAGTTGCAGTATTGAAAGATTCTATGGGTAAAATATCGAATGGTGCAGAAAATATCAAAAGAAGATGGAAGGATTATACAGAGTCATGATGCAAGAAAGAATTGGTCGATTTTCATCCATTTCAGGATGTGGCATATGATCAAGAACTAACAGTATTGAAGAAAGATTTGAAGTTGCACTGACTGAAGGAATTGGCAAACACAGCTCCAGGAATTGACGGAATACCCACGGAGATGTTTCAACAAATGGATGATGTGCTGGAGGCATTTACCATCTGCACCATGAAACTTGGAAAACAGCTATCTGTCTAACTGACTGGAAGAGATCTGTATTTGTATACATTCAAAAGAAAGGTGATCCCACAGAATGATTGAACAATATCATCAATATCAGACAAGTAAAATCTTGCTGAAGATAATCCAAAAATAGTTCCAGCAGTATATTGACAGGGAACTTCCAGAAATGCAACCTGAATTCAGAAGAGAGTATGGAATGAGAATTATTATTGCTGATGTGGGATGAATCTTGCATGAAAGCACAGAATACCAGAAAAATGCTTACTTGTGTTTTACTACCTAGGCAAAACCATTCGATTGTGTGGATCATAATAAATTATAGATAACATTGAGAAAAATGGGAATTCCAGAACAATTGTGCTCACGAGGAACCTGTAATACTCAGAGGACATAACTTTGCTTGATGCAAGTTGAGAATGACTTGAAGCACTTACTGTTGATGATTAAGGACTACCATCTGCAGTATGGATTACATCTCCACATAAAGAAAATGAAAATCCTAACAAGTGGACCAATAAGCAGCATCACAAGAAATGGAGGAAAGATTGAAGTTGTCAAAGTTTTCCTATTACTTGGTTCCACAATCAACACCAAAGAAAGCAGCAGTCAAGAAATCAGACAATGTAGGGCACTGGGCAAAGTGACTGCAAAAGACCTCTTTAAAATGTTGAAGAGTTACATGTCTCTTTTAAGGCTAAGGTGTGCCTAACCCAAGTCATGGTATTTTCAGTTGCCTCATATGCATGTGAAATCTGGACAATGAATAAGGAAGACTGCAGAATTGCAGCTTTTGAGATGTGGTGTTGACAAAGAATACTCAAAAGTACCATGGACTGTGAGAAGAACAAACAAATCTGTCCTGGAAAAAGTGCACATTGCATGCTCCTTTGAAGTGAGAATCAGACAGTATCTGACATACTTTGGTCATGTCCGAAGGGTTCATTCCCTGGAGAAGGATATCATGTTTGGCAATGTGAAGGGTCAGCAAAAAAGGGGAAGTCCCCTGTTTGGGTTACCAGTGCCACTCTGAAAAGAATATACAATGAGTGGGATAGCTTTAAGAAACAGGAGTTTATTCTTACAATTTGGAGGCTTTAAGTCCAAATTCCAAGTGCCAGGCTCTAGGGACCAGGTGAAATTGCTACAACCTTGGGCTTTAGCTTGCCTTCTACTCCTGGCTCACTGAGGCTGCACTCAGCTGTTGGTTAATGAGGCTGACAAACCCAAGGCTGTCAAGTAAAAAGGCTAAGTTCTGATATTACCAAACCATACAGCAGGCCTTTAATTCAAGTCCATAGAAGGTCCCAAGGCTGGAAGAGCGTGGCAGACTGCTGAACATCAACACAGCTACATGCAGGATTCAAGTGTGCCATAAGCTAGAGACCACTCCCCAAGGCTTCTCCTTACATACAGAAAGCACACCACATCCCTAAGGCAGCTACTCAACTGCTTACAGTAGATTCCACCATGAAGTTGCCTACCAGTCTCATCATGAGGAATACTACATCCAGCTGTCCAGCCACTTAACCAGGCTCAGCCAAGTTGACACACAACCTTAACTACCACACCCCCCCATACCACATGTACGCTCATTCCACTCACCAAAACACAACATGCATCACATGGACACACATGGACCATGTGTATTAAATGCATAGATCACATACAACATATGTACACCCCCACATACAGTTTCATATTAACACCAAACACCACCATACAACTAAACACTCAAATACATTCACACACACACACAAATCAAATCCATGCACACACCAAATTGTTCACATATACCAAACTACCAACACACACTCCTGAATAATGGCCAGTGCCAAGAGTCATAAAGGGCTGATCTTTAAAGCCAGGTGTTAAAGAGGTTGTGTGTGTTGAATAATTTCCTTTGTGTTGGAAGGTTCACTTGCAACAGGTAGAACCTCACCAAGGCATTTTTACACAAACTCCCAGACTGAAGAGCAAATATTGCTCTAGATCGTATTTTGGTGAGTAGGGACTGGGGTCTTAAAAGTTTGTAAGCAGTCATCTAGATGCAACAATGGGTCTCTCCTCTTCCACAGCAAAGAAGAATAAAGAAAACCAAAGACACATGGAAACAATTAGTCCAAGGTACTAGGAGACCATGCAAATCTCAGTCTATATGATTATGAGACCGGAAGTACAAGATGGTACCCAGCTACTGCTGTCAACCACTTGGAAAGGGATCAGTGGAGGAGACCCTGGATAGAGTGGGAGAACACTGTGGAGCAAAATACAAAAGCATTTAAAAAAAAAAAAAAAGAGAGAGAGAGAGATTTTCTTGTCTGATAGAACCTGGTGAGACCCACTGACACTATGGCCCCTAATTACCCTTCAGGTCTGGAATTGAACTCACTTCCATGGATTCCACCTAAACAGGCACATGGCATGAACATTCACATCAGGTAGAGATACACTCCTTACAGAGATCAATCACGGGAGAAAAGAAGGATGGTATTTGCACAGGGAGATAGCTCAGGGGCAGGAATGCACAGGAAATTAGTACACAGGGGAGAGGCAACTAGAGGGGAAAGTAGGAAGAGAGGTTGATACATTGTGGGGAATTACAGTTAATGCCACTGAACAAAATGTGTATGAACTACTATATGAAAAATGAATTCGCTCTGTAACTGTCACCCAAATAAAAATTTAAAACAAAAAGGAAAATTAAGTTTTTGTTGGGCTTCTTTCACACCTGTTTCAGCGAATCTACAAGTAAATCTTTCACGTTGTTTCTGGGTACAGAGGTACCCTGCATAATATAGAAAAGAAAACATTTCAGTAAATGACATTAGATACAACTCGTAGGTAACAGTTGCGAATTACACAGAAATTAAACTTACACACAAACTTAGGAGTGGACCTTGTTCATCATCTGAGGACTGCCAGGAGTATTATAAACAATTTAATACATCAATGAAGGGGAGAGAATGATTGCAGACTTCCAATTACTATACAAAAAATGGCTGTAAAACAAAACACCATTTGGCAAACACCACAATAATAATGAGTGGTAATAACTCTTAATAGCATACTAAAATTGGCAGGCCAAAGTACATTAAAAACCAATATTTGCACAATCTCAAAGTATCACCCTCTGAGAACCTTAATGATTATACAGAGCAAAACAGTTAACTTCACAGCAGGAAAGATGGAAATGCATTAAATATGAAAACACGCAAAACCATACACCAGTGTATTTAATTGTATGTAAAATAACAGCAATAAAAACACTGAAAAAAAATACAAAACCATATTTTCTCATGGCTATTCCTCCCAGTATCATTTATAATACCTGAAACTTCCAGACAGTAACAGTAAGCTTGTAATGAGGAAGTAACAAACACTAATGAGGACAGACCCACCATTAGGGTGAAACTGTCCTTTCTCCCAAAGGCAAAAGGATCTTCTCTTTGAAATGGTATTGCTTTCTTACTGACTGATAATTTCTGTTCGCTAACTGCAGACTTTCAAAACTTGGTGTTACAAATTCTAGTAGTAAGGATAACACATCTCATTTTTAACAGTTTTTCCACTTCTGAATAATGAGCTCTGATGTGAGGTATCCCTAAAGGCGTTCCCACATTTCTTACACTCACAAGGCCGCTCTACTGTGTGTTCTTCTACATCTAGTAAGGTTGGAGGGCTGACGAAAGGCTTTCCCACATACCTTACAATCATAGGGCCTCTCTCCATTATGTATTGTCACACATGTGGTAAGATATGTGAAAAATCTAAAAGGTTTTATTGATCAAATGTCTACACCATGAGTTACATTGAAAGACAAAAGGAATGACGGAAAGCTTTCCCACATTTCTGGCATTCTCAAGGTCTCTCTACAGCCTGAGTATTTGTATGTTGAGTAAGGTGAGAGGTTTGCGTGAAGGTTTTCCCACATTCCTTACATATATAGAGCCTTTCTCCATGGAGTACTTACAAGTTTATTGAGCTGCGAGCAATATCAAAAGGTTTTTTTCCCCCAAAATGCACATTTACACTCACAAGGCCTTTCTCTATTGGGAGGCACTCTATGTTTAGTGAGGTTTGAGGTATCACTAAAGGATTTCACATACTGCTTCCATCTGAAGATCTCCCTCCGTAGTGAGTTTTTCCATGTTTCATGAGGTCTGAGGATTGAAAAAATCCCTTCCCACATTCCTTACATTTATAAGGCCTCTCACCACTGTGAGTCCTTTTATGTATAGTGAGGGATGGCTTGTGCTTAAATGCTTTCCCACATTCCTTACATTCATATGGCCTCTCACCACTGTGACTTCTTCTGTGTCTAATGAGGCATGCGTTCCACTTAAACGTTTTCCCACATTCCTTACATTCATAAGGCCTCTCTGCACTGTGAGTTCGCAAATGTACAGAGAGAGAGTAGTCTTGAATAAAGCATTTCCCACATTCCTCACATTTATAGGGCCGTTCTCCACTGTGAATTCTTTCATGTCTAATGAGATATGAGGCACGCTTAAAGGCTTTTCCACACTGTGAACATTTATAACACCTCTCTCCACTGTGAGTTCGCATGTGGACAGTGAGTTGTGAGACATGAATTAAACCTTTCCCACACTCCTTACATTCACAAGGCCTTTTGCCACTGTGAGTTTTTCTATGTCTAGAAAGGGATGAGGAACAGCTAAAAGCTTTCCCACATTGCTTACATTCGTAAGGCCTCTCGCCACTGTGAGTTCTTCTATGTATAGTAAGGGATGAGTGAAAAGTAAAAGCCTTCCCACATTCCTTACATTCATACGGCCTCTTACCGCTGTGAATTCTTCTATGTGCAGTAAGGGATGAGGAAAAAGTAAAAGCCTTTCCACATTCCTTACATTCATAAAGCCTCTCACCGCTGTGAGTTCTTCTATGTTTAGTAAGGGATGAGGAACAACTATAGGCTTTCCCACATTCTTTACATTCATAGGCCCTCTCCCTGCTGTGAGTTCTTACATGGACAGTGAGATATGACCCACGTTTAAAACCTTTCCCACACTCCTTACGTTCATACAGCCTCTTCCGAATCTGAGATTGCATATATTTAGTGAGGGATGAGGCATCATTGGTATGTTCAATGAGGTAAGAAGACTGACTAAAAGCTTTCTCACAGTCCCTACCCGTATCATGAATTCTTTCATGTGTGCTGAGGTTTGAGGCACACCTGAAGGCTTTTCCACACTGTGTACATTCATAACGCCTCCCCACACTGTGGGTTTGCATATGTCTGGTGAGGGATGAAGAAAAAGAAAAAGCTCTCCCACATTCCTTACATACAAAATGCTTATCCCTGTTATGAAAATTTTTATGTGAAACTAGGGATGAAGGATGAGTAGAGTCTTTAGAATATGCTTTACATGCACGCTCATCACCTTTCACGGGCATCCTAAAGGACGACAAACTACAGGGATCTTTCCCACATTCGTGACTTTCACAGTGCTCCTCACCAGTCAGTGCCGTCACAGGATCCTTAAGGGTTGATGTACAAATCAAGTCCTTCCTACATATCTTACATCTATGGGGCTTCTTTCCACGAAGAGTTCTCATAGGAGTGGTTGCTTGGGTGGGACAACCTTCCTCACACCGACAAGAATTACATCCAGTGGGAGATCGGGCAGGATGCTCATGTGATGAGTGGTGCATGAAGGCTTTTCCACATTCATAGCATTCCAAAGGCTTTACTTCTGGAAGATTTCTTGGTAACACAGGGAGATTTGGAATATGGCTGGAAGTTTTCCCATACGGATCACCTTCCTGACTTTCACAGAGGTTCTCTACTGTACAACTTCTGTTAAAAACAGGCAATATGCTGTTGGAAATTAATGGGTTCCCATTTCACAATAACCAAATACAGTTAACACACAGGTTTTGCCTTGACTTGTCTAATGTTTCATAGGTTAAATATTCTAGCAGAAATACTACCATTATGCTCACTGTTTTTGTAAAACAGATTATCAGATCATGTTAGAGTATCTTTCAAATAACAGAAATCTGAATTACGTTATGAAGACGTTGTATGGTGAAAATTCTCTCAACCTGTAATTTCACAGCCAGTTAACATGTACACATGTTATATATAAATGAGTATGTCTTATTGGTTTGAAGAGATTCGTAATGGCTCTGCATTTGTGGATATAAGCAAAGGCAGCTTACACTTTGCATAGCAACCAAATACAATACCATTCAGATTTTGACCTGAGTAGCAAAGAAGCAAAGAGGTCTGGTGGCATAGTGCCTAAGGCATTTCAGTGCTAATCAGAAGGTTGGCGGTTCAAAGCTACCAGCCACTCTGCAGAAGGGAGGAGACTGGGCAATCTACTTCCGTAAAGATTTAATGCCCCAGAAACCCAATGGAAGTAACTAGGAGTTGGAATTCACTCGATGGCACTAGGTTTGGTTTTGGTAGGAAACAAACACCCTGGCCATACTCAAACATGGTGGATAACTGTACAGCTCTGAATGCATGTGATGCTCTATAATACTCCCAATAATCCAATCTCCCACACATATACTAAAAGTTTCAGGAGCCTGATAAGAGATATTGGATTACGGGGAAGGTGGTAGGGAGTAATACACATTCAATTACGGACAGCCAGCTTCAATGTTTGAGCGGAACACCACTGATTGTTTTCTGCTCAGGTCAAAATCCAATGGGCAACTGATGTGGTTGACGTCCAGTGTGTACACAACTCTTATTTACACTAGGAGTTACACACTGGTTCAAAGCCCTGCTATATAGACATAGAGACACACACACACACATTGATGTTAATGTCACCACACCAAAGGAGTTTCTCCTGAGGCATTCTTCTCTCTTGTTTGAATGACTCTCACCTCAAATGTTTCTCCTGGTTGGTAGGTTGCTCTTTACTGCTATACAATTTTGAGAATTCTCCCAACATGGAAGAGCAGATGTTATTCTTCATTAATTGCAGCATGATATTGTCACTGGAAAACTTTTCTCCACAAGTTATGCTACCAGAGGCTGAGCCAATCATTCAAGTTGAAGATCACAGCATGAAACAAAAAGGAAGGAATTATTATGGAAAGAAAGGCTGCTGTGAACAATAACAGACTTACCTGCTTTGACCCTTTCAACACTTTGGAAGTACTTGCAAAGTAATTTAACAGCAAATACTTCCATCAGGAGTGAGAGAGATGTTCACACAGGTATGTGTTATCAGGAGACAAAAGTAGAAAGGTATTGGACAAGGTAACATGTAGCATTACAACAGGAAAAGGGTCTCCAGGACATGAGGTGTGAGAGGACAACGCACATCAGAAAAGTAAGCTCAGGTATCTATTAATGTGTGTCCTCAACCCAAAGCTGACTTCTCTTCATTTGGCTGATGGAGTCAAGTAGAATGCCCTCCATGAAGGTCTGGTCCTTCACCCAATTTTGCTTCCCTGGTGCAGACACAATGCCCCGGGAGGAGGCCAATCTCCACTGCTCCCAGATCTTTCTTCCCCTGCTTCATCTGGAAACAAATGGGCAGAGCTGACGTGATGCTCACGGAGAAATGTGTCTCATGAGGGAACACTGAGGAGCCATGAAAATTTCCTAGTCATGAGACAACACTTTGCCCTTCAGGGTGACTGAAGATAGACAGTGGGAGTTAGTTTATGGCAAAGTCATTAAGTCAAACTTGAAATTGTTAATAGTGAAATTCACCCCAAGGTCCCTAAGCACAAATCTCGCAGTCCTCCAAGGTGACCCCTGAAGCCAAAGTTTGTAATTACATACCTTATTGAGCCTCAGGACTTTTAAACAGAGGAGAAATAAAAACTTTACTTGAATGCATAGAGCTTCATGTTCATAACGAGTTCTGTGGTGTAGTGGATAAGGCATTTGACTGCTAACCAGAAGGTCAGTGGTTCAAACCTACCAACTGCTCCTCAGAAGGAAGATTACAAAATCTAATTCCACAAAGGTTTACTGGCTTGGAAACCCAATGGGGATCGCTATGAGTTGGAGTGGACTTGATGTTTGTTGTTGTTGTTAGGTGCTATTGAGTCATCTGACTCATAACCACATCATATACAGCAGAACAAAACACAGACCCATCCTGTGACAACACCACGATGTTTGCTATACATGAGCCCATCGCTGCAGCCACTGTGTCAATCCATCTTTTAGAGGGCCTTCCCCTTTTTTGTTTTCCCTCCACTTTGCCAAGCATGGCATCCTTCTCCAGGGAATGTTCCCTTCTTACAACATGAACAAAGCAGGTGAGATGAAGTCTGACCATTCTGGCATCCAAAGATCATTCCGGCTGCACCTCTTCCAGACAGCTTCATTAGTTTATTTAGCAGTCCATGGTACTTTCAGCATTGTTTGCCAACACCACATCTGTGG
>NW_006922316.1:218582-220734 GCF_000298275.1 Orycteropus afer afer | reverse complement strand
TCAGCCAGCAGTCAGAGAGACTTCTTTCTTCTGCCTCTAGGAGGCCTCCTTTTGAGCCTGGCAGAGTGGCCAAACTAACCAATCATAACATCAGAATTCTAAGCACCTGAGAGAGAGCGAACTTCCCGGAACACTGCTGTGCCACGCCCAACAGAAATAACCCAGGTGGAAAACTTTTACAATCAGCAGCTCCTTAGTTGCTCACAGCAAATTCCACCATGCAGTTTACAAAGACTTATGGGTAGAAAAGCCACACTAAGTAATTTACTACAGCGCATATACCCAATGCTATACGACATCTGTTATCTTGACTGATGCTTCCATTGGTGGTAATTGTAGAACCAAGTAATATGAAGTCTATGATAACTTCAATCATCTCACCATTTATCATGATGCTGCTCGTTGACCCTGTTGTGAGCATTTGTTTTCTTTGTATTGAGAAGTAATCCATACTGCAGACAGTAGTCTTCAATCTTCAACACTAAGTACTTCAAGTCATCCTCACTTTTAGCCAGCAAAGTTGTGTCGTCAGGATATTACAGGTTTTTAATGACTCTTCCTCCAATTCTAATGCCATGTTCTCTTCATATAGTCTAGCCTCTCAGATTATTTGCTCAGCATACAGATTAAGTATGGCAAAAGGATACAACCCTGACACACTCCCTTCTTGATTTTAAACCATGCAGTGTTCCCTTGTTCTGTTCAAACAACAGTTTCCGGGTCTATGTACAAGTTGCCCATGAGTACAATTAAGTATTCTTGAATTCCCATTCTTCTCAGTGTTATCCACAGTTTGTTATGATCCACACAATCGAACACTTTTGCCTAGTCAATAAAACACAACTAAACATCTTTCTGGTATTCTTTGTTTTGAGCCAAGATCCATCTCACAGCAGCAATGATATCCCTTGTGCCACGGCCTCTTCTGAATGCAGCTTACATTTCTGGAAGTTCTCTTTCAATAAACTGCTCTAACCATTTTTGAATTATCTTCAGTAAGATTTTACTTGTGTGCGATATTAACGATATTGTTTGTGAATTTCCACATACCGTGGGATCATCTTTCTTTGGAATGGGTAAAAATATGGATCTTTTCCCATCAGTTGGCCAGGTAGTTGTCTTCCAAAATTCTTGGCATAGCTGAGTGACTGCCTCTAGGGCAGCATCCCTTTGTTGAAACATCTCAAAGGATATCCCGTCAATTCCTGGAGCCTTGTTTTTCGCCACTTCCTTCAGTATAGCTTTGACTTCTTCCCTCAATATCACTGGTTCTTGAGAATATGCCACCTCCTGAGATGGATGAACAATGACCAATTCTTTTTGGTACAGTGACTCTGTGTATTCTTTCCATCTTCTTTTGATGTTTACTCCATCATTCAACATATTGCCCACAGAATCTTCAATATTGCAACTCAAGGCTGAAATTTTTTCTTCAGTTCTTTCAGCTTGAGAAATGCTGAGCATGTTCTTCCCTTTTGCTTTTCCAATCTATGTCTTTGCACATTTCATTATAATTGACTTTGTCTTCTCAAGCTGTTCTTTGAAATCTTTTGTTCAGATCTTTTATCTTGTCATTTCTTCCTTTTGCTTTAGCTACTCTCCATTCAAGGGCAAGTTTCAGAGTATCCTCTAACATCCATTTTGGTCTTTTCTTCCTTTCCTGTCTTTTTAATGACCCGTTGCTTTCTTCATGGATGATGCCCTAGATGTCATCCCACAAATCCTCTGGTTTTCGGTCATTGGTGTTAAATGTATCAAATCTGTTCTTTAAATGGTATATATCAAGGTCATATTTTGACTCTTGTGGACTTGTTTTAATAGTCTTCAACTTCAACTTGAATAGGAGCAGTTGGTCTGTTCCACAATCAGCTCTTGGCCATGTTGTGGCTGAAGATATTGAGATTCTTCCTCACCTCTTGCCACAGATCTAGTCAATCTGATTCCTGTGTACTCCGTCTGGTGAAGTCCACATGACAGCCTCCATTTGTGTTGTTGAAAAAAGGAATTTGCACTGAGCAAGTGGTTATTGTTGTTGTTACGTGCCGTCAAGTCAGACCCAACTCATAGCGACCTCTCCTTAGGTTTCTGAGGATGGATCACTATGGACCTTGCAAAATTCTATCATGTGGATCCGCAGAGAGGCGGGGCAAGA
>NW_006922316.1:210434-217098 GCF_000298275.1 Orycteropus afer afer | reverse complement strand
ACTCTGGATCAGGAAGGTACCAAGGACTCCACTGTGCACAAGCATGAACAATGAGGCTGACAGAGAACTGAGCATTCAGAGAAACTTGAAACAACGTCCTGTGTTCCATAAGGCAGAGTATAAAGCACAGCCATCAGCCTCATCCCTGCACTATCTCCATTGACTTCCTCATGGATTGCTTCCCAACACCCAGACTTTCAACACACTGAACTCATCTCTCTACTGCCCAATGGCAGTCTCCTGCATCTCTCCGTATGGTCTAGAACATGCAGCAAACAGCAGAAATTAGAGAGATGGTCTCATTTAGCTCATCATGTCCTTGTGAACAATATCACCTCTTTCCATAAGACCCACAGAACAGTCAACACGCAGAAAGCACCGGGGGAAGACAGGATGACTGATGAAAAACTGTGAAGCAGTGCAGGATGTCAGTGTTTCCATTAGCCCTGCCAGCCATGGGAGAATCCAGGACCTGTACAAATGAACTCACAACCTAAGGCCCTGACACAGACCTACTTCTTCAAATGCTAGGTGATGGAGATGTGACAAGTCCACCTGTTGAATAAAGAATATTCTGTTTGATAATTATTAATTCTCATATGTCAGTCTCCTACTTTTCAAAACCTCAGTCCTGTCACCCTCTGTGTCCCTTTCAGAGAGTCAGGAAAAGTAATAAAAGTTAAGGAGATGTCAGGTCAGACAGCGAATGTGAGAATCCAGATCTTAACATTATTGTTGCGTTTCAAGACCTGATGCAGCTTCCATCAATTATGAGTGACAGCTAACAAGAAGTGGACACATAATTGAAGGGGCACAGTGGCGTAGTACTTAAGACATTTGACTGCTAATGACAAGGTTGGCTGTTCAAATCTACCAGTCACTTCATGGAAGCAAAACGACAATCTACTTCGGAAAAGATTTACTACCCTGGAAACAAAAAAGGGGGACACTATGAGTCAGAAATGACTCAATGGCAGTGACTTTGGTTTTTCTGGTTTTGCCAACCAGAAGCTTGACAGTGCAAAACCACCAGCCACTCCACAGAAGGTATATGCAGCAATCTACTGCTGTAAATATTTATCACCTCGGGGCATTATGAGTCGACCAATTCGATGACACTAGGCTTAGTTTATTTTTTGGTTTAATACGCTTGCACAAATCACATCAGAAAGCCAACCTCTTTCAAGAACAGTAACCAGGGATATCACAGTCTGTGTGTCTATTTTATCTCTGCAGGATACTGTATTTAAAGTGTTTGCCACACTGAACACTTCAGGGCTTCTGCCAGGACTTGAAGAAACTAATAGAGTCTTCAAGAACCTTTTACAGGTTTAATTACCCTTCAGAGTATCTCTTGGACAGCAGTTAAGATAGGCGTTCCTCAGTGTTTGAGAAGTTTATACCAAATACACTATTACTCGGTAGAAACTCCAAATGATCTGGAAACTTTCTTCCAGTGGAAACTATACAGTGAGAACTTCAATATACAACACATAGGTAATTAAGATACAGGTTTGAAGTGGTCAACGGTATCTAAAAGTACACAAAGACTAGCAGTCCATAGTTGAGAGCTCCTGAAGTTAGGTTATGGGCACAGGAGGACTCACTGTACTAATGTTTCTGTTTGAAATATTTTTTTAATAATAATAAAAAGAGTGCTTGTCAAATAGCCCTGATTGCACAATGGCTGAGCACTCAGATATTAACTGGCAGTTCCAATCCACCAGTAGCTCCAGGGGAGGAAAGACATGGAGACCTGCTCCAGGAAATACCACACCCTGGGAGAGCTGACTGTGTCCTACAGGCACACCCACAACAGTAGTGAAGTCATATTCACGTTTCAAAACAACAAATAAAAAAAACCTTATAGGGATTGAATACCAGTCTAGGCACAGGTGGGAGGAAAAGGATGCGCCCACACAGCTGAAAGCCTCAAGGCAAGAGCATTCCCCACTGGAGGAAACAAAACGGGCCTGGAGACCCAACAAGGCATCCAGCTGGCCTCACTGAGCTTCATACTTCTGCTAACGTCAGATGACCACCACCACCCAGGACCCCATAGACAGTCAAGCCCTCAACCAATGAACTCTCTACCCCTTTTCTTTTCTAACTTGTAGCACAGTCTGGGGGGCGGAGTTACCCTGTTAGAACTATGCAGAAAACACTCCAGAGGCTGGGGAAAGTCAAGAAAACTGGAAAGAGACATGGATGAGGATGGGCCTGGAAGGCCAGGTCTCAGCATCCGCACCAGAGCTGTTCCATCCGCAGGCTCTGGTCTGGACACTCTTTAATTCGACACAGAGCACCAAAGCCCAGGGTGCGGATAGGAACACTCCACGGTGCCACCTCAGGGAGTCCCATGAGAATGCTGACACCAGGCATCCAAATTTTGAAAAGCCATGTATGTCTACAGAAAGAGCCCAGTGAATCAAGAGCAAGGCCTTGGGATGCCCCAGGGCTCAGTGTCTTGGCCTCCTTGGCCACCTGTGTTCTTCGAGGAACTGCAATCCCACAGCACGCAGGTGGCCCCCCAACAACTCATATCCAGCCTCAACCATTTATGCTAAGAAGCAAATTTGCTGTACAACTCACCATTTCCAGGCTGCACCTCCTGGGGATCTAATGGAATGTTGTCTCTTATTCAAGAAGCCACTTCCGGAAGAGGGAGGGGAGTGGAAGCAGAGCTTTGGGCTCTTTGGAGGCGGATGAATAATATTAGGTCCACACACCAGTCACAGCAGTTGAAACCATTCCTCAGAACTTCCAGATGGGCAAGATGGTCACCCTGGGTCCCCAGCTGCCTGGACTGGACCAGTTCTTCCCGTCCCACCTGAAGACTTGAAATGGAAGAAGGATGGGGGAGGAGACAGTGGTGAGTAAACAGAGTGACAGGTGTGTGGCTTCCTCCCAAGCTCAGGGCGATGCTCCACCCTGAAGGTGCTAGGCAGTTCGCATAAGGGAGTGGGTCTCAGCTTCAAGCTTCACACAAGTCTGACCACAGGGCCCACGAAGGACAGCTACCAATCAGAACAGGATCCAAAGCTAAAATTACAGAAAAGACTTTCCCAGGACATTTCCCCACCTGAGCATGGGAACTTCCACATAAGAACGCTTCAAAGAAACCTGTACGTATTTTCATTATCATGCAATTATAATCATTCTGCATTGTGCTTCTGACACTCCTGATAAATAATCAAGGAAGATCATGAGAGAGTTAAGATGGCTGAACCACAAAGATTAGCTGTATCAGGTAAGAAAATAAAAAAATGGATGGGATTAGTAGAATGAAATAAGTTTACCAGCAGGTCCTGCCCAAACCTAGCCCCTAATATGGAAACAATATAAAAAGACTGTTGTACATGGTTCAATGCCACTTCTCACTTAGCAGTGGCCCACTTCCAATTCCTTTGAGAGTGTACTTTCGCTTCCATAAAGCTTGTGTGGGTGTTCGAGTTTGCTACTTGAGTGTTGATTTCCCTCGGGTGCTGGACCTGAGAATAATTCTCTCAAACAAAACTGCTGCTGGGAGCTGTCTTTGGTTCTTCACGGCAGTGCACAGCTGAACTACAAGTCTCTCCCAGATACCGTCTGTCAAGCACAAGCTGCTGCTGTGTGCTGTCTTTGTTCAAGGCGGTGTGCAGCCAAACCAGAGCTCTCCCGAGTTAACACGGGCACCTGCGCTGAAGGCAGAACACGCCCCAGCCTCCAGAGCACAGGCCTACATTCTTCATGCAGCTCCCCAGGCCTCTTCTTCATGCAAGAAGACCACAGATGGAGACATTCAATTATCACACAGCCTGACAAGTGACCAGGCCCCGCCATGCTGTAAAACTTGACCCTGACGGTTCTTCCAGGGAGCTAGGGGTCCAATGTGCAAGTTGTGCGTTCACCTGTGTAAGCCTGTCCCTTACAGATCAATACCTATACTGTTGTTTGATATTAACATGGGTGAATTCATCGGGCTTCCTTCCTTTTCAATTACATGCAATTAAAACCGTTCTAGTGTGCTTTGCAAAACCTTCCTTTACAGGCCTATAAGGTAACAGTAGCACCAGGCAGGTTTGCATTCTTAGAACCATCAGCTATACTAGACCAAAGGGCAGCAGTCGTCCAGGGAGAAAGCTCAGAAGAAAGGAAGGGATAGGAAACAAAGTTGAACGGGAACAGGAAATACAAGGAAGAAATGCAAGTGTGCTGTTACACTGTGGGGGATTGCAATCAATGGCGTAAAACAAAATATGTATAAATTGTTGAATGGAAAACTGATTGCATCTTTAACCCTTTACCCAAATCACAACTGAAAGTCAAAAAAATAAAAAAAGATTACATCCAAGGAATCCTTACTCTACAGTTCTACCCTATCATATAGGGTTACGATGAATTAGGTGTCAACTCAGTGACACCGAAAAACAAAAGTTGAAAGCGGACACATAAACAGGTTTTATTTTCTTTCTAAAGGAAAGGGTATCTTTACAACAATGATCATGGCAGCACTATTCTGAAGAGCCAAAAAGTGGACAAAAATAAACAAAACTCTATCTACAGGTGCATCTGTAAAGAAAATGGAATACTATTCACTCATCAAAAGGAACGAAGTTCTCAGACATGCTACCACATGGATGAACCCTGAAAATACTGTGCCCAGTGATGTAAGTCACACACAAAAGCACAAAGATGCTATGATTCCACTTCAATGAAATATCTTCAAAGGTCAAAGGCAGAGACACCAAACGTTTCCCATGGGCGGATGAGAGGGAGGAGGGGGTGTTCATGGTGAAAAGGCACTGAGTGTCTGCTCTGGGTGACGGGAAAACATGGGAACTGAAAGTGCTGATGGCTGCACAGTGGGGAGAAAGGCCTTCAAAGCCTTAAAGTTACTGGATTGTGCTTTCAGTCAGTTCCAACTCCTAGAGACGCTACGTGCAACAGAACGAAACACTACCTGGTCCTGTCCTAGCCTCCCAACTCTTGCTGTGCCTGAGCCCATCATTGTAGCCATGTTGTCAGTCCATCTCATTGAAGGGCATCTCCACTTTACCAACCATCATATCCTTCTCCAGGGAATGGCCCCTGCTGACAACATAACAAAGTAGTTGAGATGAAGTCTGGCCATTCTCACTTCCAAGGAGCATTCCAGCTTTACTACCATTACACTTTTCTGAGTATGATTCAGTAACATTTTATATTACTGGGAAATGTTACTGATCGTACACACAAAAGTGGGTAAACTACAAAAAGGTTCTATTATATGTATTTTAACACACACACAAAGAGAGCATGAAATGATAACACTAAAAAAACCAAAAGCATGTAGTTTCTTAGTCTGAGTATGTAAGTGAGAGGAGGGAAATTTAGATACTATGGGCGCAGAGAGGAAAGTGGGTATTTCAACGATTCCATGACAGCCTTGGGCTGTACTAACCCCAAGCAAGAAAATCCCACTGTGGGATATGCAGTGAGGAATGAAAGGGGGTTTTAAGGTAATCCAACTTGGATCACCAAGTTATTTATATGAAGAAAAAAAGAAAAAAATCCAGGACTGCCTCACAACAACAAAAAAAACTCCCATGAATTCTAAGTAGTGTGTGTGTGTGGGGGGGAAAGGCGTGATCCTCCCCCAGTACATTGCCATTCATACCCTTTAAAGCTGATCCACAGGGTTTGCAACGCTGTGGCCTTTGGGAAGCAGATCGTAGGCCTGTCTTCCAAAGCGTATGTGGCTGGGTTCAAACAGCAAACCTATCAGCTTGTAATCTTCACCTTCAACCACCCAGGGACTCTGGATGTGAGTCTTTTACTTTGTAAAGCAACTGTCTCACACACATACACACACACACACACACACACACGTGCGCCCCACACCAAATCACATGCTCTGGGCCCACAGAATCAGGCATGTAGCTAATTAAACTAACTTTCTGAGTCTTCATGTAAATCTTTTTTCTAGTTTGATCACACAAGCCTCCCATTTTGCCCTCATTCTTAATGTTCACTGTTCCGACATTGGGAATATGCATGGTTTGTGCTCCAGGAAGCCTTCCACCTTTTACCAAGTATGGCTCCTTGATAGCAAACACTGTGGTCCAAAGTGCAGCATCCAACCCAGTAGACACACACACTGGGGCTGTGAGCTCTATACCAGGGGACGAGACACTCGACTCAAACAAGTTCAACAGAGATAAGTTTATTAAGCATTAAACCTAAAAACCAAACTAACTGCCAACAAGTCAATTCTGACCCACAGCGACCCCCACTGGGTTTCTGAGGTGATAAATCTTTACGGAAGTAGATGGCCCCATCATTACTTCCATGGAGTGGCTGGTGGATTTGAACCACCAACCTTCTGGGTAGCAGTCAAGTTATTTAGACTTACAACAAAGACAAAACTATGAAGTCATCCAGGATGAGGGGAAGCTTCAGTCAGCATGTACACCATACAGAAAGCTGAAGGGAGTCTGCTGAGTCAAGGCCATAGGGCTAATTATATATGACTGACAACAAACGGAATCATCACAAAATCATGATTGATAGCAGAGCCATTCATCACTGTTGGGGTGGGCTACAGAACTAGAGGCGACCTTGGCTGGGTACCTACATAACTGAAGAAGAAAGGGTTACAGGAGTGGTCAGGGGCTTGACCTTGTGCAAAAAAAAAAAAAAAAAA
>NW_006922316.1:201038-202864 GCF_000298275.1 Orycteropus afer afer | reverse complement strand
TGGTCTACTAGTCCCTTAGACTAATTGTTTCCATGAGTCTGCGGTTTCTTCATTCTTCACTGCTCTGGACAAGGAGAGACCCATCATTGCATCTAGATGGCCACTTGCAAGCTTTTAAGACCCCAGCTGCTACTCACCAAAGTGGGATGTAGAATGAAGTTTTTGTGTAGTATGTTATGCCAATTGAGCTTGAATAGAAATGTCTATTTAAATGTACACAGAAAACAAAATCAGCTGTCTTGGAGTCAACCGCCACTCAACCCAACCCAATGTGTGTCAGAGAACTTCACTCCAGACGGTTTTCAATGACTGGTACTTCATAAGTAGACCAACAACAGGCCTTTCTTCTGCAGAATCTCTAGAACTCAAACCCCACCTTTCACTTAATACTGAGAGCTTAGGATTTCTAGACTCTTTCTGTATCTATGTATGAGTCTATTGTATTTTTATGTCTATATGTCTATCTTGGAGACTCTGGGTGGTATAAATGGTTAAGCATTTGAATAGTAGCTATAAGATTGATGGTTCAAACCTACCCACAGGCACCTTAGCAAAAAGGCCTGGTGATCTGCTTCTGAAACATCACAGTCTGGAAACCTGTAGAACACAGTTCAACTCTGTACACACAGGATCATCATGAATTATAATCGACACACAACGAAGAGTGAGATTGTTGACTAAAAGAGCAATAAGGAGAGTCAACGAAAAAGGGGAAGGCCCTCAAAGAAAATAATTGACACACTGGCTGCAACGATGGGCTCATGTATAGCGGAGATTGGGAGGCTGGAGCAGGAATGGGCAGTGTTTCATTCTGTCATACACAGGGGTGCTATGAGTCAGAATGGACTGCACATCACCTAGCAACAACAACAAAAGGAGAAAACAAGGGGTGGAAATACTGAAGAGGACTATGGGATAGGAATGTGCAGTTGGACTTATGGCAGCAGAGAGCGGTGAATGGTTCTTAGACACACAAAAAGCCTGTTGTGGGCTGAGCAAAAAACAACCAGTTATCACCAAGATGACGTCGACTCATGGTGATGCCACTTGTGTCAAAGTTAAACTGTGCTCCATAGAGTTTGCAATGGCTGTTTTGGAAGCAGACTTCCAGGTCTTCCTTCCCAGGGGTATGGGTGGGACCCAAGATTTCACTCTTTTGGTTACCAGCTGAGTTTGGTAACAAGGTGCATGTCTCAGGAATTCCATGTTATGCGACCATCACCATTATCCATTTTCAAATATTTCCATTCTGCCAAAGAGAAACTGTGTATCCTAAGCTCCCATTTCCCATCATATGCAGTCATAACCTCTGGTCTCTATACATGTGCCTGAGCTCAATGTTTTCTAAAAGTGTTGTTATTTATTTTTCTTTTGTTCTCCTTTTGTGGTTGTTTTATATCACTGTTTAATGTATTTTTCCCCGCCATGGCCTCTTGGCCTCACCTCTGCCTCTGTGGGCCAGGTAACCCTGTCTCCCTGTCTCATGCCTCTTGGTTCTACTGCCACCATCTCTCCCTGCTGGGGTGTCTCTGCCAAGGAGATCTAGGGCAGGGATCTCAAGTCCAAGTACATGCTTCACTTCATCTCCAGCTCTTCTGATGGCAGTGAGATCCCCTCTCTGCCACAAGGAGGGCTCATTTGCAGCCTGACAGTAACAAAACTAAGCAATCCCAACTTCAGAGTTTTACACACCTTAATTGCATTGTCCCACTGAGTAATCCAGTGGGAGATACAAAGACTACGGCTAGAAAAGCCAGACCAAGCAATCCACTGTCCACTGCACCACACACACAGGTGCGACCCTGAGCTGCCATCTCCCACAGCCA
>NW_006922316.1:198032-200707 GCF_000298275.1 Orycteropus afer afer | reverse complement strand
TGTCCTTCATATTATGTGTTGAAGTCCTAACCCCTACACCCATGGATGACCCCTGGGAGGTGCAAATGGTGAATGCAATGGGCCACTAACTGAATGCTTGACAATGGGAGTCTGCCCAGAAGTGCCTCAGAAGAAAAGCCTGGCAATCTACTTCTGGAAAATCACAGCCATGAAAACACAGGGAAGCACACTCTGACACACATGGTGTCCCCAGGACTCAGAAATGACTCGAAGGCAACTGGTGGGTAGTTCTAACAGTTAATGTGGTTGGCTGCCGAGGCTGGTGATTCAGGTCCTCCCAGAAGTGCCTCACAAGAAAGTCCTGGTGATGTGTTTCCATAAGGTCACAGCTGTGCAAAGCAAATGGAAGTGTAGTTCCACTCTGCACATATGGAGTAGCCGTAAGGAGGAACTGCCCCATGGATGAGATATAACCACCACCACCTCCACAGCCCCTGTGGGTGTGATCTTGTTTGGGAAACAGGGGTTTCTTTGTCAGGTTAATGAAATCCTACCATTGCAGGGTGAGTCCAAAACCTCATCACTTCTGAATTACAAAATGGGCAGACACACACTGGGGAAGACAGATACCATCTGAAGATGAACTCCCATGGTTGCTTGGTACTAGAAGCTAAATGCCATCAGATAACTATGATCCACAGTTTATAGCAAAAGACCGTGTGATCCTCAGCCTATATGAGCATGAGACCAGAAGAACTAGATGGTGCCCTGCTACCACTGTCAACCACTCAGAGGGTGATCAGTGCAGGAGCTCCTGGATAGATTGGGAGAACAATGTGGAACAAAATTAAAAAGAAAAAAAAAAAAAACAGATTTGCTAGTCTAATAAAGCTTGATGAGACTTCCCAAGACTTCAGCCCTTAGTTACTCATCAGTTCTAGAATGGATCTCACTCCTGTGGCTCCCAGCTAATCAACAGATAGGTTTTTCTTTCTTTTTATTCCTCAGGCACTTCTGGGCAGACACCCATTATCAAGCACACACACCACAATGCATACACATCACTTGTTCATACACATTTCATTCACCAAAACACATGCCACACACTCAGACACATTTCACTCACCACAAACACACTGTTTGGGTTACCTCTGTGCTACAGTAACAAGAAATATACCACAAATGGGATGGGGTTCACAAACAGGAGTTTATTCTCTTACAGGTTGAAGGCTAGAAGCCTGAGTTCAAAGTGTCATGTTCTAGGCGCTGGATGGAAGCCCCTCAACCTTGGGCTTCAGCTCTGCCTCCTGGTCTCTGCCCCCTTAAGCTGGAGGATTTTCTTCACTCAGGCAGCTGCTGGCTGCTGAGGCTGACAAGTCCAAGGTTGACAAGTAGAAAGGCACAGTCCCGATATTAGCATACAACACAGCAGGGCATTGATTCGAGTCTATTGAAAGTTCCAGGATCAGCAGAGCATGGCAGACTGCTGAACAATGACTCAGCTGCACTCAGGGTTCAAGCGTGCCACAAGCTAGAGACCATTCCTAATGCTGCTGCTTATACATGGGAAGTAGACCACATCCCTAAAGCAGCTATTCAGCTTCTGGTAGATCCCAGCATGGAGTTGATTGCCAGTCTCATCATGGGCAATAACTACCACCAGTTGCCCAGCCACTTAACCAGGCCTATCCAAGTCGACACACAACCTTAACTACCACACACACCCCTACACCACATGTATGCCTATTCCACTCACCAAAATACACCCTGCACCACATGTGCATACATGAACCATGCACATTAAATGCATAGATTAAACAACATACATACACACCCCACATACGAATTCATATTAACACCAAACACCACCACACAACGCACTCAAATACATTCACACACACACTCATCATATCCACGCACACACCAAACTGCCAACATACACCAAACTTGCAACATTGTTGTTGTTGTTAGGTGCCTTCGAGTTGTTTGTGACTCATAGCGACCCCATGCACAGCAGAACGAAACACTGCCCAATTCCACGCCAGCTCTATGATCCTTTCTATACTTTAGCCCATTGTCGCAGCCACTGTGTCAATCCATCTCGTCAAAGGCCTTCCCCTTTTGCCGACCCTCCACCTTACCAAGCATGACATCCTTCTCCAGGGAATGCTCCCCTCTGACAACATGACCAAAGTAGGTGAGACGAAGTCTGGCCATTCTCGCTTCCAAGGAGCATCTCAGCTGCACTTCCTCCAGGACACATCTGTTAGTTCTTTTAGCAGTCCATGGTAGTTTTAGCATTATTCACCAGCACCACAACTCAAAAGCATCAACTCTTCTTCGATCTTCCTCATTCATTGTCCAGCTCTCATATGCATACCAGGTGATTGGAAATACCATGGCTTGTGTCAGGCGAACCTTAGTACTCAAGGAGACATCCTTGCTCCTCAGCACTTGAAAAAGTTCCTTCGTGGTTGACTTTCCCAATGCTACACATCATCTAATGTCCTGATTGCTGCTTCCACTGGCATCCATTGTAGAACCAAGCAATGTGAATTGTTTGACAACCTCAATCTTTTCCCCATTTATTGTGATGCTGCTTATTGGTCCAGTTGTGAGAATCTTTGTCTTCTTTATATTGAGACGTAATCCATACTGCAGACAGTATTATTCAAACTTCATCAGTAGGTGCCTTAAGTCATCCTCACTTTCAG
>NW_006922316.1:196721-197693 GCF_000298275.1 Orycteropus afer afer | reverse complement strand
CATAATTTGTCATGATCCACACAATCAAATGCCTTTGCATAGTCAATAAAACACAAGTAAACATCTTTCTGGCATTCTTTGCCTTAAGCCAAGATCCATCTGACAGCTGGTATGATATCCCTTGTTTCACATCCTCTTCTGAATCCAGCTTGCACCTCTGGAAATTCTCTGTCAATATACTGCTGCAACTGTTTTTAATTATTTTCAGTAAGATCTTACTTGCACGTGATGTTAACGATATTGTATGAAAATTTCCACATTCTGTGGGATCACATTTCTTTGGAATGGGCACAAATATGGATCTCTTCCAGTCAGTTGGCCAGGTAGCTGTCTTCCAAATCCCTTGGCATAACCAAGTGAGTGCCTCCAGTGTGGCATCATTTGTTGAAATATCTCAATGGGTATTCCGTCAATTCCCGGAGCCTTGTTCTTCACCAATTCCTTCATGGCAGCTTCAACTTCCTCCTTCAGTACCATTGGTTCTACATCATATGCCACTTTCTGAAATAGATAAAGATCTTTTTGGTACGGTGACTCTGTGTATTCCTTCCATCTTCTTTTGATGCTCCCTGCATCACTCAGTATTTTGCCCTTGTTGTTGTTGCTAGGTGCCATTGTTTTCTGACTCATAATGACCCTATGCAAAGCAGAATGAAACACTGCCCGATCCTGTGCCAGCTCCATGATCCCTTCTATACTTGAGCCCATCATCGTAGCCACTATTTCAATCCATCTCATTGAAGGCCTCCCCCTCTTTCGTTGATGCTCCACCCTACCAAGCATGACACCCTTCTCCAAGGAATGGTCGCTTCTGACAACATGATCAAAATAGGTGAGACGAAGTCTGGCCATTCTCGCTTCCAAGGAGCATGTTGGGTGCACTTCCTCCAGGACAGATCTGTTAGTTCTTTCAGCAGTCCATGGTACTTTCAGCATTCTTCACCAGCACCACAACTCAAAAACATCAACTCT
>NW_006922316.1:192358-195006 GCF_000298275.1 Orycteropus afer afer | reverse complement strand
TAGATTCATACTTTGTACATTCCATGTTCTGATTATTAATGGATGTTCTGCTCAATTTGAGTGATGTCACATCTGCAAATGGAGGTCTAGAAAGCTTTACCTTATCCTTATGAGTAAGGCTGATTTTACTCTGTTAATGCAGCCCTTGCCTAGTCCTACTTTGAGAGCTTTCTAAGCTAAGTGACTCATCTTTCTTCTCTGTATTGGACAATGTTTCTGGACTATTCATAAAGTTGCACAGTAATGTATCAGACAATGTTTCTCTGCTATTCGTAAGGTTTTCCCTGGCCAAATCTTTGAGAAGTGGATGGTCTCCTCCATCCTAGCCTCAGTCTGCACACTACTGGGTTTGAAACATCAGTGACACAGCCTCAAGATTCACAGCAACACGTCACCACATTAGGACAAACTGAGTCAAGTTTGTCTCCCTTAGCTGTTGGAAACCTCTCCAACCACCCTTACTTGGACCCCTGCAGCTGACTCCTCGATCTGGTCCAGTCCCCTTTGCCTTCTCTTTCCTCTCCCTGATTTCCTGTCTCACTGCTTGTGGGGCGTGACCTGGGTTCCCTCTCTTCACCTGGGTCCCTGTGGCTGATTACTCGATTCATTCCAGTCCCCTCTGTCTTTTCTGTCCTCTCCCTGCCTTCCCACCTTGCTGCTTGTGGGGCATGGCCTGGGTTGCCTCTCCTCACCTGGGTCCCTGCGGCTGACCCCTCAACCCTTGCAACATACACCCCTTTAAAACAGCCAGTGACCAAGAGTCATAAAGGGCTGATCTTTACAGCCAGGTGTTAAAAAGGTTGTGTGTGTGTTTAATAATTTCCTTTCTGTGTTGGAAGGTTCATGTGAAGCAGGTAGAACCTCACTGAAGCATTTTTACACAAACTTCCAGACTGAATAACAAAAAAATAAAAAATAAAAAAACAACCAACCACTGCCATCTGGTCAATTTCAACTCACAGAGACCCCCATTAGGTGTGCAAGGCTGCCAATCATTATAGAATCAGACTGGCTCATCATCCTCCCATTGTACAGCTGGTGGGTTTGAAATGCCAACCTTATGCTTAGCAAGCACTTGTCTTACCCACCACGCCAAGAGAGCTCCTTCCAGAGAAAAAGGGTGGCTTGAAGACAGGAACTTTGAACATAAAACTTTTTCTGTAACCTACTGATTCCACTCCTAGCTACACACCCAAGAGAACTAAAAGCAGGAAGACAACAGGTACGTGTGCCCTCGTGTTCACAGTAACATGACTCACAGCAGCAATAAGGTGGAAATAAGCAAGGTGTTCACCAACATGTGAAGGGATAAACACAATGTGGGAATACACAGAAGGGAATCTGACTTGGCCATAAAGACAAATGAAATCCTGACAGCATCTCAGCAAGGGTGAACCTTACTCAATGCATAGATGGGCAGCAAAAAGGGGAAGACCCTCAAGGAGAGAAACTGACATAGGAGTTGTGGCAACAGGCTCAAACAAAGCAATGATTGTGAGGATGGCACAGGACTTGGCAATGTTTCCTTCTGTTGTACATGGGGTCTCTATGAAATGGAATCAACTTCATGGCATGTAACAACAACCTGTATAAAATATTGAGCCCAGGCATATGTGTAGAGACCAGAGATCATGACTGCTAATCATTGGATGTAGGCCGTGGGAAATGGGAACTGAAGGTACAGAGTTTCTTTCTGGTGGCAGGAAAATATTTGAAAATGGATAGAGGTGATCGTCATACAACATGGAGTCCCTGAGAGATGCAAAGTGTTCACATGCTCAGCTGGTAACAAACGGTGGAAGTTCACACAGACTTCTGAGAAGGAAGACCTGACAGCTTTATTTTGATGCAAGTTGCGTCACCTGGACTCAAAGTCATCCTGACGATAACTGGTTGGATTTTGGTCAGCCTACAACACCGAGTTTTAAGTGTATCTGGGAATCATTCATCCATCTCTGCTGCCGTAAGTCCAACTTCACATTCCGCTCCATTAGTCCTCTTTAGTCTTGCCACCCCATAGTTTCTCCTTATTGTTCTTTCAGTCGACAATCTCATGGTTCACTGTCAATTATCACTCATAATGACCGTATCTGTGCAAAGTTGAACTCTGATGCACAGGGTATCCAGCCTGTGATGTTTTAGAAGCACAGCACCAGGCTGTTCTACCAAAGTGCCTCTACGTGAGCCTGAACCACTAACCTTATGGGTACTAGTCAAATGCTGAACCATGTTTAACACCAAGAGACTATTAGATAGAAGTATAGACATAAATATACCAATAGAACTTACATATCGAAAAGGTCTCTGTAAATCCTAAGTTCTCAGTATTAAGTGAAAAGTGGGCCTGAAGTTTCTAGAGATGCTGCAGAATAAAGTCCTGGTGATCTTAGGAAAAATCAGTCCTGAAAATCGTATGGGGCACAGTTCTCTGATACACATTGGGTTGAGTGTTGGTTCACACTATGACAACTTGCTTTCTTTTTTGTGTACATTTAAATATGCATGGCCTTTCAAATGCAACTAGCACAACATACTACATAAAAACATCATTCTAAAATGGTGCTGGCAAAACTGGAGATCCATTTGCAGAAAAATGAAACAAGATCTGTACCTCACACCACACACAAAAACAAACTCCAGATGGATCA
>NW_006922316.1:180944-190888 GCF_000298275.1 Orycteropus afer afer | reverse complement strand
TCCAAAGGAAAGAAGAATGAAGAAAACCAAAGACACATGGAAACAATTAGTCCAAGGAAGAAGTAGACCATGAAAACATCAGCCTTATGATTGTAAGACCAGAAGAACTAGATGGTGTTCAGCTACTGCTGTCAACCACTTGGAAAGGGATCAGTGGAGGAGATCCTGGATAGAGAGGGAAAGCAATGTGGAACAAAATGAAAACTATAAAAATAAAAACCAAACACGTTTTCTGGTCTGACAAAAGCTGGTGACACCCCCCCCCCAATACACTCCCTACAAAGATCAATCATGGGAGAAAAGAAAGGCACTATTTGTACAGGGAGATAGGTCAGGGGGCAGGAATACATAGGAAATTAGGACACAGGGGAGAGGTAACTAGAGGGGCAAAATAGGAAGAGGGCTGCTACACTGTGGGGAATAGCAGTCAATGTCATGAAACAAAATGTGCACAAAATGTTGTATGGAAAATGAATTTGTTCTGTAAACTGTCACCCAAATCAAAATTTAAAAAGAAACAGAAAATTAAATTTTTGTTGGGCTCTTTTCTAACTTGTTTTAGTGAATCAGCAAGTATTTCTTTCATGTTGTTTTTGTGTACAAATGTACCCTGCATACTATAGAAAACATTTTTGTAAATGACATTAAATATGAATCCTACGTAACAGTTCCAAATACATAGAAGTTAAACTTAAACACAGACTTAGGAGTGGACCTTGTTCATCATGTGAGGACTGCCAGGAGTATCATAAACAATTTAATACAACAATGAAGGGGAGAGAATGATTGCAGACTTCCAATTAATATAAAAGAAATGATTATAATACAAAATACCATTTGGCAAATACCACAATTATAATGAGAGGTAGTAATTATTAATGGATACTAAAATTAGCAGGCCAAAGTATAATGAAAACCAGTATTTGCAGTCTGAAAGGACCACCCTCTGAGAAACTTAATGATTATACAGAGGAAAATAGTTAACTTCACAGCAGGAAAGAAGTAAATATATTAAACATGAAAACATACAAAACCATATACAAGTGTATTTAATCGTATGTAAAAACATACAAAACCATATACAAGTGTATTTAATCGTATGTAAAATAACGTCAATAAAAACACTGGAAAAAAATGCATAACCGTATTTGCTCAAGGCTATCCCTCCCAGCATCATTTATAATACCCAGGAACTTCAAGAAAGTACCAGTAAGCTTGGACTGAGGAAGTAACAAACACTAATGAGGACAGACCCATGACAGAATGAAACTGTCCTTTCTACCAAAGGCACAAGGATCTTTTGTTTGAAATGGTATTGCTTTCTTACTCAATGATACTTTTTGTTCGCTAACTGCAGACTTCTAAAACTCGGTGTTCCAAATTCTAGCAATAAGGATGAAACATCCCATTTTTGACACTGTCTTTCCATTTCTGACAAGTGAGCTCTGATGTGAGGAATTCCTAAAGGCTTTCCCACATTTCTTACACTCACAAGGCATCCCTCTACTGTGTGTTCTTCTATGTCTAGTAAAGTTTGAGTCCTGATGAAAGGCTTTCCCACATTCATAGGGACTCTCTCCATTGTGAGTTTTCACAGGTGTGGTAAGATATGTGAAAAATTTAAAAACTTCCCCACATTTCTTTATTCATCAATTATCTGCACCATGAGTTACACTGAGACAAAAGGAATGACTGAATGTTTTCCCACACTCCTCGCATTCACAAGGGCTTTCTACGCTGAGTACTTACATGTTGAATGAGGTGGGAGGTTTGTGTGAAGGTGTTTCCACATTCCTTATATATGTAGAGCCTGTCTTCACGGAGTCCTTACAAGTTTACCAAGATCAATACCTAAATATTTTTTTCCCCACAAATCCCTTACACTCACAAGGCCTTTTTTTTATTGGGAGACTGTTTAGTGAGAGTTGAGGATTCACTAAAGGCTTTCACATACTGCTTCCATTTGAAGATCTCCCTCCACAGTGAGTTATTCCATGTCTAATGAGGCCTGAATAAAGCCTTTCCCACATTCCTTACATTCGTAAGGCCTCTACTGCGAGTTTTTCTATGTTCAGTAAGGGATGAGGAATAACTAAAGGCTTTCCCACACTCCTTACATCCATAATGCCTCTCCCCACTGTGACTTTGCATATGTTTAGTGATGGATGAGGACTGAGTAAAGCCTTTCTGACATTCCTTACATTCATAAGGCCACTCTCCACTGTGAGTTTTTATATGAACAGTAAAATCTGAGGCTTTATTAAAACCTTTCCCACATTTCTTACATTCATAAGGCCTCTTCTCACTGTGGGTTCCTATATGTACCCTGAGGCATAAGGCCTGAGTAAAAGCTTTCCCACATTCCTACATTCATAAGGCCTCTCACCACTGTGAGTTCTTATATGGACAGTGAGATATGAGACATGACTAAAACCTTTCCCACATTCCTACATTCATAAGGCCTCTTGCCACTGTGAGTTCTTCTATGTGTAGTAAGGGAAGAGGAACAACTAACGGCTTTCCCACACTGTGTACATTTATAAGGCCTCTCCCCACTGTGAGATCTTATATAGACAGTGAGATGTGAGACAAGACTAAAGTTTTCCCACATTGCTTACATTCATAAGGCCTCTCGCCACTGTGAGTTCTTACATGGACAGTGAGATGTGAGACACAACTAAAACTTTTCCCACATTCCTTACATACATAAGGCCATTCCTCACTATGAGTTCTTCTATGTGTAGTAAGGGATGAAAAATAACTAAAGGCTATTCCACATCGCTTACATTCATAAGACCTCTCACCACTGTGAGTTCTAATATGGACAGTGAGATGTGAGACACAACTAAAACCTTTCCCACATCCTTACATTCATAAGGCCTCTCACCACTATGAGTTCTTCTATGTGTAGTAAGGGATGAGGAACAACTAAAGGCTTTCCCACACTGTGTACATTTATAGGGCCTCTCCCCACTGTGAGTTCTTATATGGACAATGAGATGTGAGACACAACTAAAACCTTTCCCACATTCCTTACATTCATAAGGCCATACCCCACTGTGAATTCTTCTATGTTTAGCAAGGAATGAGGAACAACTCACGGCTTTCCAACACTGTGTGCATTTATAGGGCCTCTCACCTCTGTGAGTTCTTAAATGGACAGTGAGATGTGACACACAACTAAAACCTTTCCCACATTCCTTACATACATAAAGCCTCTCCGTAAAATGAAATTCCATATATACTGTGAGGGATGAGGAATCAATTGTATGTTCACTGAGGTAAGAAGAATGACTCAAGGCTTTCTCTCCATCCCTACTTGTATAATGAATTCTTTCATGTATGATGAGGTTTGAGGCACACCTAAAGCCTTTCTCACACTGTGTAGAGTCATAACGCCTTTCCACACTGTGAGTTCGCATATGTCTGGTGAGGGATGAAGAAAAAGAAAAAGCTCTCCCACATTCCTTACCTACAAAATGCTTATCTCTGTAATGAAAGTTTTTATGTGAAATGAGAGATGAAGGATGACTAGAGTCTTTACAATGTGGTTTACATTCACGTTCATGACCTTTCACATGCATCCAAAAGGACAACAAACTATAGGAATCTTTTCCACACTCGTGACCTTCACAGTGCTCCTCACCAGTCAGTGTTCTCACGGGATCCTTAAGGGGTGACGTACAAATCAAGTCCTTCCTACATATCTTACATCTATGGGGCTTCTTTTCATGAAGAGTTCTCATAGGACTGGTTTAGTTGGGAGGGACAACCTTCCTCACACCGACAGGAATTACATCCAGTGGGAGATCGGGCAGGATGCTCATGTGAGGAGTGACGCATGAAGGCTTTTCCACACTCACAGCATTCCAAAGGCTTCACTTCTGGAAAATTTCTTGGTAACACAGGGAGATTTAGAATATGGCTGGAAGTTTTCCCACACGGATCACCTTCATGATTTTCACAGAGATTCTGTACAGTGCAACTTCTGTTAAAAATAGGCAGTATGTTGTTGGAAACAAATTGGTTCTCATTTCACCATCACCAAACACAGTGAATGTACAGGTTTTGCCTTGACTTACCTAATTTTTCATAGTTTAAATATTCTACCAGAAATACTACTGTTATGTCCATTGTTTTTCTAAAATAGATTTTCATATCATGTCCAAGTCAAATATGACTCAAACACCTGAAATCTGAATTGCATCACAAAAATGATGTATGGTCAAAATTCTCCAAACCTGTAATTTCACAGTCAGTTAACATATACACATATGTACGTATGCAATAGTATGTCTTAGGGTTTCAAACAGATTTGTAATGGTTCTGCATTTGCAGATATAATGAAAGGCAGCTTACACATTGCATAACAACGAAATCTGTTACCTTCAGATTGGCACAAGCAGGAAACAAACAAGGAGCACTGGTAGCGCAGTGCTTAAGGCATGTGATTGCTAACCAGATGGCTGGCGGTTCAAACCCACCAGCTACTCTGCAGAAGCTTCCATCCTGGGCAATCTACTTCTATAAAGATTTTCTGCCCCAGAAACCCAAAAGGGGTCACTCTGTTTCTGAAAATCGACTCAATGGGAATATGTTTGGGTTTTGTTTTGGTAGTGTTCTGGTTACCTAGTGCCTCTGTGAGAAGAATATACCACAAATGGGATGCTTTGAAGAAACAGGAGTTTAGTCTCTTACAGTTTGGAGGCTTTAAGTCTGAGTTCAAAGTGCCAGGCTCTAGGGGTTGGGTCAAAGCCCCTTCACCTTGGGCTTCAGCTCGCGATCCAACTCTTGGCCTACTGAAGCTGTAGACTTTTCTTCACTCACCTGCTGGCTGCTAAAGCTGAAAACCCAAGGTTGACAAGTAATAATGCACGGTCCCAATGTTACCAAACCACATGGCAGGCCATTAATTCAAGTCCATTAACATTCCCAAGGTTGACAGAGCATGGCAGGCTCTGAACAACAACATGGCTACATGAAGGGTTCAAGTGTGCCATAAGCTAGAGACCATTCCCCAAGGCTTCTCCTTAGATATAGGAAGCCGACCGCATCCCTAAGGCAGCTACTCAGCTGTTCACAGTCGATTCTACCACGGACTCAATCACCAGTCTCATCATGGGGAATACTACATCCAGGTGCCCAGCCAATCAACCAGGCCCAGCTAAGTTGATATACAAACTTGACTACCACAGGGAGGAAACAAGCAGCTTGACCACACTTAAAGATGGTGGATAACTATGCAGATTTCAATCTGTGTGACTGTCTACAACACTCCCAATAATCCAATCTCCCACACATATACCAAAAGTTTCAGGAGCCTGATCAGGTATATTTCACTAATGGGAAGATGATGGAGAGTGATACACTTTCAAATGAGCACATTTGGCTGCCATGTTTAAACAGAAAACCTTTGATAGTTTCCTAAGGGCAAAATCCAATGGGCACCTGATATGCAATGTGTACACACGGCCCTTGTTTACAGTAGCAGTTACAGAACCATTACAAAGTGGTTCAAGCCCTGCTATATAGACAGAGACACACATATATATATATTCATATAAATGCCACGACACGACAGGACTTTCTCCTGAGGCATTCTTCTCTCTCGTTTGAATGACTCTCACCTCACATATTCCCCCTGGTTGGTAGGTTGCTCTTTAATGCCACACAATTTTGAGAATTCTCCCAACATGGAGGACCAGCTGCTTTTTTTCATTAATTGCAGCATGGTATATTCACTGGAAAACTTTTCTCCATCAGTCACACTTCGAGAGGCTAAGCCAATCATTCAAGTTGAAGTTCACAACATGAAACAAAAAGAAGGAATTATTAGGGAAACAAAGGCTTCTATGAATAAGGACAGACTTAGCTGCTTTCACCCTTTCAACACTTTGGAAGTGGTTGCAAAGCATGTTATCAGCACATAGTTCCATTAGAAATGAGAGGGATATTGACACAAGTATGTGTTATCAGGAGACATAGGTAGAAAGTTACTGAACATGGTACACATGTAACATTACACAAGGAAAAGGGTTTCCAGGACATGAGGTGTGAGAGGGCAGCTCACCTGAGAAAAGTAAGCTCAGGTATCTATTAATGTGTGTCCACAACCCAAAGCCGACTTCTATTCTTCTGACAGATTGAAATTGGACTTCCTCCATGCAGGGCTGTTTCTGCAAACAATTCTTCCTCTCCTGGTGTTTGCTGACACCATGGCCCTGGACGAAGCCTGTGTGCACAGCTCCCAGATCCTTTTTCCCTTGTTTTTTTTGTTTGTTTGTTTGTTTGGGCAAACAACTGGGTAAAGTTGACGTGGTGCTCATGGAGAAATGGGTCTCATAAGGGAATTCTGTAAGGAGCCATGAACATTTCCTAGTCATGAGACCATACTCTGCCCTTCAGGGTGTCTGAAGATAGACAGTGTGAGTTTATTTACAGTAAAGTCATTAAGTCAAACATGAAATTAAAATAGTGAAACTCACTATAAGGTCCCCAATCACAAATCTTAGTGATGCACAGTGACCCCCGAAGCCAAAGTTTGTTGTTACAATACTTAAAAGTGCTTCTGGACTTTTAATCACAAGAGAAATCAAAACTTTACTTGAATGCACAAAGCTTTTTGTTTATAAAGAGCTCTAGTGGAATAGAAGGTAGCTCTGGTTGCTTATCACCTAAGGCATCTGACTGCTAACCAGAAGGCTGGAGGTCTAAACCCACCAGAAACTCCTCAGAATGAAGATCGGGCAATCTACTCCTGTAGAAATAGCGCCTCAGAAACCCAAGGAGGGGTCACTATTAGTCGGAATCAACTTGATGACAGTGAGTTTGGTGGTTTCTTTTTAAATTGGTGGCACAGTGGATAAGACATTTAACTGCTAACCAGAAGGTTGATGGTTCAAACCTACCACCTGCTTCATAGGAAGAATACCGGGCAATCTACCTCCATAAAGATTTAGCACCTTGGAAAACCAGTGGGGTCGCTATGTGTTGGAATTATGGAATCAACTTGATAGTGGGCCTTTTTTTGTTGTTCCTTTATGTTCATGGGGAAGTCAGGACACGTGACCTCCATAGACCAAGGGACTATACCTGTTTTATTAAAAAAACTATTCCCATTCCTGAGCCCAAATACTGGAAGAAAATCAATCACTAAAGTTAGCATCGTGCCCAATGCACTTGACTGCTAACCAGAAGGCTGGTGGTTCAAACCTACCAGTCACTCCTCAGAAGGAAGGTTGAGCAATCTACTTCCGTCGTGATACTGCCTCAGAAACCCAAGGAGGGGTTGCTGTGAGTTGGGTCCGACTCGCCGGGACATAACAACTACAACAACAAAGGAAATAGGAAAAAAAAATCATGCAATTCTTACCCACAGAGGCCAGGTTTCTCAAGGTTTCCATCGTGAAATCCCTGCAGAGTTTCCTCTGAGCAAGATCCAGCAAAGCCCACTCTTCCTGGGTAAAGACCATGGCCACAGCATCACTGACCACTGAGTCCTGAAAGAGCCAACACAGTCTGGATCAGAAAGGTACCATGGACTCCACTGTGTACAAGAAGGAAGAGTGAGGCTCACAGAGCATTGAGCGTTCACAGGGACTTGAAACAACATCTTGTTTTCCATCAAGGTGAAGTATAAGCACAGCCATGAGCCGCATTCCTTCACTAACTCCATTCACTTCCTCACTGATTGTTTCCTGTCTCCCAGACTTACAACACACTAAAATCATCTCACTGCTGTTCAACGGCAGTCTCCTTCCTCTCTGTTCATAGTCTAGAATAGTCAGAAAACAGACCAGTAATTAGACAGATGGTCTCATTCAGTTCATCTCATCCTTGTGAACAATTTCACCTCCTTCCATAAGACCCACCAGAACAGTCAACACACAGAAAGCACTGGAGGAAGACAGGGCAACTGATGAATAACTGGGAAACAGTGCAGGAAGTTAGTGTTTCTGTTAGCCCCTCCCAGCCACGGGGGATCCAAGGACCTGCACAAATGAATGGACAATGCAAGCCCTGAGATGGTCCTATTTCCTTGAATGCTAGGAGATCAGGAAGTGACAGGTCCACCTGTTGAAAAAAGAATATCCCTTTCGATCATTACTAATTTTCACGTCACCTACTTTTCAAAAACTCAGTTCTGTCATTCTCTATGTCTCTTTCCTAGAGACAGGAAAAGGTACTGAAAGTTAATGAGATGTCAGGGGAGACAGGAAATGTGAGAATCCGGATCTCAACACAATTGTCATAATTCCAGACCCAATGTAGCCTCCCACCAATTATGAGTGACTGTCTCCTGGGGAAAATGTGAACCCACTCACCATCTGCAAATGTGCAGATATAACAGGAGAAGCAGGAGAGCAGCTGGAAAGGAATCTGGGGAGGGGTTTGGGTCCATGGCAATATCATGTTCAGGGGACTTGTTGGCAAATGAACAGCATGTGGCTTGAATTGGAGTGAAACACAGAGAACTGATGATGTTACTCTAAAAATAGGTCCCTATTAGGAGTGTCTGGCATCCAGGTAACAGGAAGGAGAGACCCAGGACCTAGCCCTACCAGCCACAAAAGCTAGGGACAGAGAATCCAGGGAGATGACAGAGCAGAGCAGCAGCCAGGCATCCAGGTAAGGGGAGGGAGGGACCCAAGTCATCCCCACCAGGCAGGAGAGTGGGCAAAAGAGAAGCCGGAGGTGACAAGAGAGCAGAGCAGCAGCCAGGCATCCAGGTAAGGGGAGGGAGGGACCCAAGTCATCCCCACCAGGCAGGAGAGTGGGCAAAAGAGAAGCCGGAGGTGACAAGAGAGCAGAGCAGCAGCCAGGCATCCAGGTAAGGGGAGGGAGGGACGCAGGCCCCACCCCCACCAGCCAGGAAAGCAGGGAAAGAGAAGTCAGGGGGACGACAGAACATAGTAGTGCCAGGAATCCAGGTAAGGGAAAGGCGGAGAGGTTCGAACAGCTAAGCGAGACAAACTTCTCTGTCAGTTTGTTGTACTATTGTGGCTTGCATGTTGCTGTGAGGCTTGAGGCTGTGCCACTGGTGTTTCAAGCGCCGGCAGGGTTGCACATGGTGCATAGGTTTCAATGCAGCTTACAGAGTGAGACAGACTAGGAAGAAGGAAGAGGCCATCCAATTCTCAAAGAATTAGCCAGGAAAAACCTTATGAATAGCAGAGAAACACTGTTTGATACATTACTGAGCAACTTTGTGAATAGCCTGGAAACAGTACCTGATACAATGGGGGAGGACAAGTCCCTTAGGTCAGAAGGCTTTCAAAATATGACTAGGAAAAAGTTGCATCATCAGAGTAGAACCAACCTTACTGATACGGATAGAGTAAAGCTTTCAATACCTCCATTTGCTGACATGGCACAACTGAAATTGAGTGTGGTGGTTATGTTTTTGTGTCACCGTGGCTGGGAGTGGTTGAGTGGCTGGCAGCTGGTGATAGTTATTCCCCATGAAGAGATTGGTAATCAATTCCATGGTGGAATCTACTGTGAGCAAATGAGTAGCTGCCTTAGGGAATGTGGTCTGT
Organism: Orycteropus afer afer; assembly: GCF_000298275.1. Taxonomy (NCBI): domain Eukaryota; kingdom Metazoa; phylum Chordata; class Mammalia; order Tubulidentata; family Orycteropodidae; genus Orycteropus; species Orycteropus afer. Next base: position 181,349 of record NW_006922316.1, on the reverse strand, counting down.
TTCCTGTATACAAGCAAAAGTTTTGGGGAATGATCTCTAGATTATGGCACCTTGAACCCTGCATGTAGCCATGTCGCTGTTAAGCAGCCTGCCATGCTCTGCCAACCTTGGGACTTACAAGGGACTTGAATCAATGGCCTGCTGTGTGATTTGGTAATATTGGGATTGTGCCTTTTTACTTGTCAACCTTGGGCTTGGCAGCATCAGCAGCCAGCAGCTGTCTGAGTGAAGAAAAGCCTCTAGCTTCTGTGGGCTGGGAGCTGGAGGCAGAGCTGAAGCCAAAGACTGAGGGGCTTTCACCCAGCTGCTAGAGCCTGGCACTTTGAACTTGGACTTAAAGCCTCCAAACTGTAAGAGAATAAACTCCTGTTTGTTAAGGCCATCCCATCTGTGGTATATTCCTGT
>NW_006922316.1:174322-175739 GCF_000298275.1 Orycteropus afer afer | reverse complement strand
ACGGCACCTAACAACACAACAACCACAGAAGTCCAAGTTCAAAGGGTCAAGTTCTAGGGGCTGGGTGAAAGCCCCTCAGACTTGGGCTTCAGCTCTGCCTCTTTCTCCTGGCCCACTGAACCTGGAGGCTTTTCTTCACTCAGGCAGCTGCTGGCTGCTGAGGCTGACAAAACCAAGGTCAACAAGTCAAAAGGTACAGTCCTGATATCACCAAACAACATGGTAGGCCACTAATTCAAGTCCAGAAAAACTCCCAAGATACAAGGCATGGCAGTGTACTGAACAATGACTTGGCTACATGAAGGGCTCAAGGGTGCCAAAAGACTGGAGACCTTCATCAGAGTTGCTTCTTTTACACTGGAAACACCCCACATCCCTAAAGGAGCTACTCAGCTGGTCTAGTAGATTCCACCATGGAGTTAATTACCAATATCACCACGGGGAATGACTATATCCAGCTGCCCAGCCATTCAAACAGGCCCAGCCAAGTTGATATAAAACCTTAACTACCACACACACTCAGATGAAAACATACATAAGACTTTTGCCAGCATAACAACTTCTGCATTTACAGCTCAGGGACACTGATGACATTTTTTATGTTGCGCTGACACTATTGCGGTCTGATATTAACAACAACAACAAAAAAAACTTATTGTCATCGACTCCATCCTGACTCATAGTGACCTCCCTTGGGTTTCTGAGGTGATAAATCTTCACGGAAGTAGATTGCCCCATCTTGCTTCCGTGAAATGGTTGGTGGGTTTAAACCATCAACCTCTAATCAGCAGTCAAATGCCTTAGGCACTGTGCCACTAGAGGTCTAAGGACACTAAAGAATTCTTTTTGTCAGGTTGGAATTTCTGCCTTCTGCTTTTTTGTCTTAAGCTATTAAATGCCTCTCTAGCAAAATGTAACAATTTACTATTAGATTGTAATTCAGGAATATGGAGAACAATCAAAACTTTCAGGAGTTCATTACTAGGAACAGATCCTGAAAACGTAATATCCAGGACACAAATAGATACAGAACACTGTTCAATACTAAAGAATAATGCAGAATTGGTGAAACACCTCATCCCAGGATGAACCTGGAGGACATTACACTGAATGCAATGAGAAAAACACAGAATGGTAAATATCATATGAGTCCACTATTGTAAAAAGTCAAGGAAAGTTTACACAGGGAAGGAAATTTTCTTTGTTGGTTAACAGGGATGGGAGGGCAGAAGGCAGGTGCAACAAGGGCAAGGAGGCCACATGTTCTGACCTCCTCTAATCCCACAAGAGGAAGACAGGATTACCAGCAGTAACTCAAGGCCTATTACTGCAAGGCCAAACATGCTGCCTCCCTCCAGCCCTCTCACCAACCGTTCCTCCCAAAGCACCCACCACCTCTCTCCTGGGTTCGATAATT
>NW_006922316.1:159097-172987 GCF_000298275.1 Orycteropus afer afer | reverse complement strand
AACAACAACAACAACACCAGTCTAAGCACAGGTGGGAGGACAAGGATCGAGACTACGGATTCACGCTTCCCAAATATCTTGAAGCCTGAGTCAAGAGCATTCCCCACTAGATGGAAAAAACAAAAATGTGTCTGAAGGCCCGACACTGCATCCAGCTGGCTCACTGTTTGGGCTTCTACCTCTGATATCGTCATGAAAGGACCAACAACACCTAGGACACCATAAACACTCAGGGTCTTCACCTATGAACTTACTGTCCCTTTTCTTTTCTAACCCATAACACGGAGTGAGAGAGGGAGTTGTCATTTTAGAACTGCACAGAAAATGCACCATGGTCTACGCCAAGTCAAGAAAACTGCTAAGAGACATGGGACGAGGACAGGCCTGGAGGGTCTACTCCAGAGACTCTGTCATTCAACACAGAGCACCAAGGCCCAGGGTAGGAATGGGAACACTCCATGGTGCCAGATCTGAGTCTGAGGAAAGTGACTCCAGGCATCCATATCTAGAAAAGCCTTAATAGTACAGAGGAAGGGCCCAATGACACCAATGACCATGGAAGCCCCCTGGGGCTCACTCCCTCAGTCTCCTGTCACTTTTCTTCATTGAGGAATCACAGACCCATGGCACACAGTAGTCCCTCAACAATTCATATCCACCCTCATCTACTTATGGTAAGAAGAACCAGTTCTCTACAGAACTCACCATTTCCTGGCTGTACCTTCTGGAACTATAAAAAAATGTCATGTCTGAGCCCAAGGACCCACTTCAGGAGGAGGGAGGGGAGTGGAGGCAGAACACCAGGCAGTTAACGAGGCAGATGAACGTTTGGTCTACATACCAGTCAAAACCGTTGAAATCCTTCCTTGAGATTTACAGATGTGCAATATGGTTGCCCTGGGGCCTCAGCTGCCTGGACTGAATGTGTTCTCCCTACATCTCATTGCAGAGCTGAAACGGAAGAAGGATGGGGAGGAGATAGTGGTGAGTAAGCAGAGAGTGACAGGTGTTTGGCTTCCTCCCAGGTTCAGGGTGAGTTAGCATAGTTGTTATCAGGGAAGTAAATAGAAAAATGGATGGGATTGGTAGAATTCAGTAAGGAAGTTTACCAGCAGGTTCTGGCCAAATCCAGCCCCTAATACTTAGACAACAGAAAAGGCCCATCGCATAAAGCTCATTGCTACTCCTTCTTTAGGAGCGGACTGTTCCCAATTCCTTTGGACCGTACTTTTGCCTTAAAAAGCTTGTGTGTGTTTGAGATTGCTACTTGGGTGTTCATTTCCTTGCGCCACATCTGACACTGGTTATCTCAAGCCAAAACTGCTGCTGTGAGTTTTCTTTGATTCTTCAAGGCAGTGTGCTGTGGAGCCAGAGCTCTCCCAAGTTAAGAGGGGCACCTGCACTGAAGGCAAAACAGGCTCCAGCTTCCAGACACAGTCCTCTCTTCGTCATGCAGTTCCCTGGGCCTCTTCTTCCTGCAACATCACAGACGGAGGAATTCACCAATCCCAGAGCCTGAGAAGTGGCCAGCCTGGCCAGGCTACAACACTTGACCCTGACTGTTCTTTCAGGGAGTCAGTGGTCCAATGTGGGTTGTGGGTTCAGCTTGTAACTCTGTCCCTTACAGATCACTACCCACAGTGTTGTTAAATATTAGCATGGGTAAATTTTCAGAAAGATCATACTTTTCAACTTGTGAGTGATGTCATCATGGTTCCTTCCTTTTTAATTTTGTGTAGTGAAAACCCATCTAGTGTGCTTTTCAAAAAGCTTCCTTTATAGGCCAATAATGTAACAGTAGCACCGAGCAGGTGCACATCTGTAGATCCATCTGCCATACTAGGCTAAAGTGGAACAGACATTGAGGGAGAAAGTTCAGAAGAAAGGAAAGGAAAGCAAGTCAAATGGAAACAGAAAACACAGGGAAGAAATGGGAAGTGTGCTGTTTCATTGTGGGGACTGCAGTCAAGGGCATGAAATAAAATGTATATAAACTATTGAATGGAAAACCAATTTCCTCTTTAACCCTTTGCCAAAATCACAATAAAAAATAAGTAAATAAATAAAAAGATTACACCCAAGAAAGCCTTATGGTACAGTTCAACTCTATCAAGAGATAGATTATCAACGTGGCACTTAGTCAAGTTGATAACACCTAAAGCAACAAATATATACCCAGAAGGCTTGAAAGTGGGGACATAAACAGGTTATTTATTTTTTCTAAAAAAAGATATTTTAACAATTGTTGTTGTTGTTGTTGTTATGTGCCATCAAGTTGGACTCGACTCATAATGACCCCTCCTTGAGTGTCCAAGGCGGTATCACTACGGAAGTAGATTGCCCAACCTTCCTTCCGAGGAGTGGCTGGCAAGTGAACTGCCATCCTTCTAGTTAGCAGTCAAGTGCCTTAGGCACTATGGCACCAGAGCTCTTCTGTTGTGTGTATGTGTGTGTATAAAAACACACACACGGGCTCGCTAGAGTGGCCACTAACTCGAAGGTACCTAACAACCTAACAATAAATGCATGTAGTAGTTCCAACTCTTCATTTTTCATTTGCCTCAAATACCTACAATTGCTGAAGGGAGAGAGACCTATTCCCCACCATAACTTCTGTATGCGAAGGACCAACAACACTCAACCAGAGTCCTGACTGATGGAACACCCAGAAGAGAGAGGAGCCATTTTAGGCAGGAAACTGTGGTCAACAACACATCCCGTTAAGTAAGGACAGGCTTGCCCCTTGGGCACTGCCACTCACTCGGTGTGCTCCACGGACAAGCTAGTTTATTCCACAAGCCTGTTAATTTTGTGAAATGCCACAAACCTCCCGCCCTCAGCGCTGTATTGTGACTAGGAGGAGGTGCGGTACATAAACTACTCAGCCCAGGGCCCAGCGCTTCTGACGTCGCTCAGTGAATGGTAAATGGACACGCAGACCTGGGGAGGCCCAGAAGTTACTCGACGTCACTCAGGTGTGCACCTGTCTACGCATGCGCGCGTTCCCGTGGTACCGAGTGCTGGTAGATGAGGCCGGAGTCTGGGAGCCGCTGGGTTTGTCAAAAGAAAACACCGGGAGTCCGGGCGCTGACTGGCGGGTAGGACCCAGGCTTTGGACTCAGAATAACGACCCCCGGGGTCCACGCGGCCCCGGCTCCGCATTTCTCACCAACTTTCTGTGACAGCGCACACTGCGGGGCCAAGAATCTCACGTTTGGTCAGGGACGGGTCGTGCGTGGTTACCGGTTCCCGCACCGGGAGACGCAGGTGCCAACCGGCTGCTCCGCGTTCAGGAAGTGGCGGCGACGCCCTGGCGACAAGAGGCTCCGAGAGAGACTCGGGGAGGCGGAGAGATCGAGAGTGAGTGGGAGAGCGGGGTGAGGTAATTTACAAGGGAATGGGGCCTGGTGGTTTCCCTCCATCTGTTGCTACCTCAGTATAAGTTCCTCTGAGATGAAGTCAGGGAAATTTCCCAGCACTCAAGAGTCCTTTTTTTCCCAATGGATATTCATTCACTCTAGAGGTAATCAGTGCTCTTACTGTTATTGCCAGAGATAGGATTTGCTAATTCTTGTTTTCATGTAATTGTAGTCATACTGTGTGAAATATGTTGTGTCAAGTCAACATACTGTCTGTGAGATTTTATCTATGCTGCTCTCCATAACAGTAATTTATTATTTGTCAGTTTTATTCCAAAGGATGGATAAACCACAATTTTCCATTTGTTTTCAGGTACTCCAAGAATAAGATGGTTTCTTCTTTAGCACATTGTCATTGAGGTAAACTTTACAAACAAAATCAGTTTCCCATTGAACAGTTAATACACAGCTTGTCTCCTGACACATGTTGTCATCCCCTCAATGTACCAGTACCTCCCCCATTCCTCCTGAGGTTCCCTTTTGGGTAAATGGTGCCTTTTTGGCCTCCTAGATTTGATTGCTGACATGTGCATTGCTCCTGGGTGTTATTGTTCACTTTATAGGCCTATTTTATTATTATTATTATTTTTTTTTGTGATTTGGGTGAAACTGTACAGAGCAAATTTACTTGCCATACAGCAGTTCACAAAGACTTTGTCTCATGACATTGACTACAGTTTACCCCAATGCAACAGCTCCCCTCACACTTCTTCCTGATAGTTACCTCTTCCCTGTGTCCATCCCTCCATGCACTCCTGCCCCCTGAGCTGTCTCCCTGTGCATAAACAGACTTTATAGGCCTATTGTTTGGCTAAGTGAGCTCCAAGTGGCTTCAGTTTGAAGGGTGTCTCAGCGCCACAGTCTCAAGTTTCTACTAGGTGCCATTATACCAGTAAGTTAGTTTTGCTTACTATTTAAATCTTATTCTCTATTTTTCTTCCACTCTGCCTAGAACTACTAATTCCACCCAAGGCAGAGTGGTAGGAAGTGGTAGCCAGTAAACCATCTATTTCCTCTGGTTTCAGGTGCAGGGAGGCTGTAGTTCACATGGTCCTTAGTCCTTTAAACTTATTGCTTCCTTGCATCTTTGATTTTCTTCCCTCTTCTTTGCTCCAGAGAGGAAGTGAACAATTCTTAGATGATTGCTTACAAACTCTTAAGATTCCAGTTGCTACTCACCACAGTAGGATGCAGACCAGTATCTTTATGGACTGTTATGCCTTATGTCCTGGATGAGTCCTGAGGATATGGTCATAAGTCCATATGGTCAAATCCAGTGATTCAGTCCTACGAGGTGTTTGGTTACTGCTAAGACATTTGCACGACTGTGCCCTGTGTGTGCTCTATTGCATATATGAATATGTTTGCAGTACATATAGATATGTAGGTAGTAATGTCTCCTACCAAACATAGCAGCTATGTTCAGGGATGTACTTCCCAACATCATCCTACACGTTTTCAGCTCACACATATACCTGTGGGCCCACTCAAAAATTATTGCTTGTTTTTTCTCTTGTTGCAGGATTCTGTATGTAAGAGTAAAGAGCTCTGGAGGTGCAGTGGATAAGCCATTTGGCTGCTAAACAAAAGATCAGTGCTTCGAACCCACCAGCTCTTCTATGGGAGGAAGATGAGGCTACCTACTTTGGTAAAGACTTATAGCCTTCAAAACCCAAAGAGGGTTGCTATGAGTCAGAATTGACTTGATGGCAGTCGGCTTACCTGTTGTTGTTGTTCTTCTTCTGTCTGGAAGTGTGTGTAAAAATGCTTCAGTGAGGTTCTATGGGCTACAGGTGAACCTTCCAGCACAGAAAGGAAATATTCAACACACAAAAAAACTCCTTAATACCTGGCTGTAAAGATCAGCCCTTTATGACTCATGGTCACTGCCTATTTGTCATGGGTGTATGTTGTGAATTTGGTGTATGCAGACAGTGTGGTGTGCATGGATGTGATGTATGTGTGTGTGTGTGAATTTGAGTGTTTGAGTTGTGTGATGGTGTATGGTGTTATATGAATCTGTGTGTGGGATGTATATATGACTTGTATGTGATCTGTGCATTTAATGTGTATGGTCCATGTGCATATATATGGTGTGGGGTGTGTTTACAGTGAGTGGAATGTGTGTGAATATGTGAGGTGTATGTGGTGTTGCATGTGTGTAATGTTTACACATAAGTAGTGTGGGTGTATATACATGTGTGAATGTGTAGGACTGTGTGATGTGCAGGTATGTTGAAGGTATGTTCTGGTTACCTAGGCTTACTTGGAGAAGAATATACCACAGATGGGATGGCTGAAAAAACAGGAGTTTATTCTCTTACAATTTGGAGGCTTTAAGTCCAAGTTAAAAGTGCCAGACTCTAGGGGCTGTGTGAAACCCCTCAACCTTGGGCTTCAGCTCTGCCTCTTGCTCCCAGCCCCCTGAACCTACAGGCAAATCTTCACTCAGGTGGCTACTGGCTGCCGCAGCTAACAAGCCCAAGGTCGACAAATAAAATAGCACAGCCCTGATGTTACCAAACCACACAGCAGGCCATTAATTAAGTCCCTTGTAAGTCACAATGTCAGCAGAGCATGGCAGGCTGCTGAAAAATGACATGGCTACATGCAGGGTCCAAGCGTGCCATAAGCTAGAGACTATCCCCAAGGCTTCTCCATATATACAGGAAGCAAGCCACATTCCAAAGGCAGCTACTCAACTGCTTGGGGAAGATCCCACCATGAAGTTGATTGCCTTTTCTCATCATGGGGAATACTACATCCAGCTGCCCAGCCACTCAACCAGGCTCAGCCAGGTTGACATACATATTTAACTACCACAGTGTATATGAGTGGTGTGTGCTATATATTGGCATGCATATATGTGCATATGTATGTGGTGCATGTATGTGAGATGTATGTGTAGTGTGTGTTTGAGTAGCCTGTGTGGTGGGTGTGGTGAGTGTGACTACGTGTGAGACGTGCTCAGTTGAAGATTCCACATGAGCGTCTGTCACTAAATCAACACCTCCACCATGCACACCTCGAAAAGGGCAGGGATATGCCATCTTCTGATCTCCTGTAACTTCACAAGAGGAAGACAGTCACCACCAGCAACCCAAGGCTTGTTCCTATGAGGCCAGAGAGGATGCCACTCTCCCGCATTTTAGCCACTCTGACACCAACCATTCCTCTGAGGATATGCACTACTTCTCTGCTGTGTTTGATAATTCATTGCAATAACCACATGGCACTCACAGACAATACTCCCAATGATGGGGTTTATTAGGGAAGTAACAGGCCACAATTCAGGCTCAGAAACATGCTCAGGATACAATTCTTCCATCAGGACAGTCTCCCATCTGCTGTGCTCTCAGGCTCACCTCTCTGGCCCTTGGCCTGTTGGCCTCACCTCTGCCTCTGTGGGCCAGGTAACCCTGCCTGCCTGTCTCATGCCTCTTGGTTCTACTGCCACCATCTCTCTCTGCTGGAGTGTCTCTGCCAAGGAGGTCCAATGCAGGGATGCCAGGTCGAAGGACATGCTCCACTTCCACCTCTTCTCTATTGATGGCAGGGAGAGCCCCTCTCTACCTCTAGGAGGGCTCATTTCCAGCCTGCCAGAGTGACAAAACTAACCAATCCCAACATTAGAGTTTTACACACCTTATTTGCATTGTCTCACCAAGTAATCCAGTGGGAGTTAGAAATACTATAGCTAGAAAAGCCAAGTCATCTACTATCAATGGCACCAAACACACAGGTGTGACCCTGAGCTGCCATCTCCCACAGCCTCCTCCTGTACTCACTGCCCTGTCCCCATTGCTAATGGTTGTCCATGCTCTGCAGGCACAGGCACACATTGGTGGGAGCACCGGGTCAGGGAGAAGCCAACCAACAGGTTCTTCACCTTCAAGGTGATTAGCTTCCTTGATGTAATTAGCTTGAAGCAAGAGGAGAATATTAACAAGGAGAAGTCGGTCCTGGAGAAAGTCAGCCACCCTTCCTCACCTGGCTCTGACTCCCTCTTTCTCTTCATCCTACCTTCCACACCCACTTTGATTTTATGGGGAGTGGTGTAGAACAGAGCCATGGGAGGTGTGGTGCACTGAACTGTGTCCTTCAAATTATGTATTGAAGTCTTAACCCCTGTACTTGTGGATGACCTCTGGGAGGTGCAAATGGTGAATGCAGTGGGCCACTAAATGAATGCTTGACAATCTGAGTCTGCCAAAAAGTGCCTCAGAAGAAAAGCCTGGCAATCTACTTCCAGAAAATCACAGCCATGAAAACACAGGGAAGCACACATGGTGTCCCCAGGACTCAGAAACAACTCAATGGCAACTGGTGGGTATTCTAACAGTAATGTGCTTGGCTTCAGGGGTGGTGATTCAAGTCCACCCAGAAGGGCCTCACAAGAAAGTCCTGGTGATCTCTTTCCAAAAGTCACAGTTATGCAAACCCAATGGAAGTACAGCTCCACTCTGCACATATGGAATAGCCATAAGGAGGAACTGACTCCATGGATGAGGTATAACCACCACCACATCTCCACAACCCCTGTGGGTGTGATCTTGTTGGGGAACGAGTTTGTCAGGTTAATGAAATCCTGCCAGTGCACGGTGGGTCCCAAACCTCATCACTTCTGAGTTATAAAATGGGCCGACACGCCCTGGGGAAGATAAGACACTATCTGAAGCTGGAACTCCAACGGATGCTGGGTAATAGAAGCTGAAATGCCATCAGACAACTAAGATCTGTAGTTTTTGGCAAAAGACCTTGTGATCCTCAGCCTATATGAGCCTGAGACCAGAAGAACTTGATGGTGCCCTGCTACCACTGTCAACCACTCAGAGGTGGATCACTGCAGAAGCTCATGCATAGAGTGGGAGAATAATGTGGAACAAAACTCAAAATAACAAACAAAAACACAGGTTTGCTAGTCTGATAAAGCCTGGTGAGATTCCCCAAGACTTCAGCCCATAGATACTCTTCAGGTCTGGAACAAAACTCACTCCTGTGGCTTCCAGGCAAACAACAGATAGGCTTTCTTCTGAGGCACTTCTGGGAAGAGACTCCCATTATCAACACACACACCACAACGCATACACCTCTCTTGTTCACACACATTCCATTCACCAAAAACACACCTCACACACTCAGACACATTTCACTCACAACACATTGTCTGGGTTACTTCTGTGCTACTCTAACAGGAAATACACCACAAATGGTATGGAGTTCACAAACAGGAGTTTATTCTCTTACAGACTGAAGGATGGAAGTCCGAGTTCAAAGTGTCAAGCTCAGGCTCTGGATGAAAGCCCCTTGACATGGGGCTTCAGCTCTGCCTCCTGCCCTCTGCCCCCTTAAGCTGGAGGATTTTCTTCACTCAGGCAGCTGCTGGCTGCTGAGGCTGAAAAACCCAAGGTTGACAAGTTAAAAGGCACAGTTTCAATATTACCATACACCACAAGAGGCCACTGATTCAAGTCCATTGAAAATCCCAGGATTGGCAGAGTATGGCAGGCTGCTGAACAATGACTTGGCTGCATGCAGGGTTCAAGAATGCCATAAGCTAGAGATCATTCTGAATGCTGCTTTTTATACATCAGAAGTAGACCACATCTCTAAAGCAGCTACTCATAATCTCAGCTGCTTTTGCTGGATCCCAGCATGGAACTGACTGCCAGTCTCATCATGGGCAATAACTACCACCAGCTGCCCAGCCACTGAACCAGGCCCAGACAAGTTGACACACAACCTTTAACTAAGGACACACACCCACACCACATGTATGCACCTTCCATTCACTAGACACACCCTGCACCAAATGTACACACATGGACTGTGCACATTAAACACATAGATAACATTCAACATATGTACACCCCACACATGAATTCATCAAACACCACCACCACACAACGCAAATACATTCACACACACACGACATCCATGTACACACCACACTGTCCACATATACCAACATACACCCCTGAAAAATGGCCAGTGACCAACAGTCATAAAGGGCTGATCTTTATAGCAAGGTGTTAAAAAGGTTGTGTGTGTGTTGAGTAAGTTCCTTTCTGTGTTGTAAGGTTCACTTTCAGCAGGTAGAACCTCAATGAAGCATTTTTACACAAATTTACAGAAAGAAGAAGAAAAAAATACTGCCACCAGGTCGGTTCCGCCTCATAGTGACACCCATTATGTGTGCAAGGCTGTCAATCCTTCTGGAATCAGACCGCCTCATCATCCTCCCACAGTGAAGCTGGTGGGTTTGAACTGCCAACCTTCTGCTTAGCAACCAACTGCCTTACACACAATGTCAAGAGAGCTCCTTCCAGGGAAAAAGAGTGGCTTGAAGACAGAAATTTGAAACATAAAACTTCTTCTATAGTCTACCGATTCCACTGCTAGCTACACACTCAAGAGACCTGAAAGTAGGGAAGACAACAGGAACGTGTGCCCCATGTTCACAGTAGTGACAAGGTGGAAATTACCCTGGTGTGTGCCAACATGTGAAGGGATAAACACAATGTGGGAATATATAGAAGGAAATCTGACTTGGCCATAAAGAGCAATGCAATCCTGACAGTGTCTCAGCAAGGGTGAACCTTACTCAATGCAGAGATGGGCAGCAAAAAGGGAAGACCCTCAAGGAGAGAAACTGACAGGAGCTATGGCAATAGGCCCAAGCAAAGCAAGGATTGTGAGGACGGCACAGGACTGGGCAATGTTTCCTTGTGTTGTACGTGTGTACGTGGGTCTAGAAAATGGTATCAATTTCGTGGCAACTAATAACAACAACTTGTATAAAATATTGAGCCCAGGCATATAGGTAGAGACCAGAGATTATGACTCCTAATCATGGGATGGAGGCCAAGGGAAATGGCAACTGAAGATACAGAGTTTCTTTCTGGAGCATGAAAATATTTGAAAATGGATAGTGGTGATCATCATATAACATGGAGTCCCTGAGAGATGAAAGTGTTCACACGCTCAGCTGGTAACAAAAGGGTGGAAGGTTTGAGTTCACACAGACTTCTCAGAAGGAAGACCTGACAGTTTTACTTTGATGCAAGTAGTGTCACCAGGACTGAAAGTCATCCTGATGATAACTGGTTGGACTTTGCTCAGCCTACAGCACCAGGTTTCAAGTGCATCTGGGAACCATTAACGCATCTCTGCTGCCGTAAGTCCAATTACACATTCCTCTCCATTAGTCCTCTTTAGTCTTGCCACCCCATGTTTTCTTCTTATTGTTCTTTAAGTCCACAATCTCACTGTCAATGGTCACTCATGATGACCACATCTTTGCAAAGTTGAACTCTGCTGCATAGGGTTTCCAGCCTGTGATGTTTTAGAAGCACATCGCCAGGCTGTTCTGCCAAAGTGCTGCAAGGTGGGCCTGAACCACTAACTTTATGGGTACTAGTCAAATGCTTAACCGTTTCTAACACCAAGAGACTCATAGATAGAAGTTGTTGTTGTTGTTATGTGCCGTCGAGTCAGCCCTGACTCATAGCGACCCCTCCTTGGGTTTCCGAGGCAGTATCACTACGGAAGTAGGATTGCCCAACCTTCCTTCCGAGGAGTGGCTGGTGGGTTTGAACCGCCAGCCTTCTGGTTAGATAGAAATATAGACATAAATATACTGATGGACTTAAATATAGATAGAGTCTCTGGAAATCTTAAATTCTCAGTATTATGTGAAAAGTGGGGTTTAAGTTTCTAGAGATGTTGCAGAATAAAGTGCTGGTGATCTACACAGGAAACAATCAGTCACTGAAAACCACATGGAGCACAGTTCCTGATACACATTGGGTTGAGTTCAATGGTGGTTCACACTATGACAACTGACTTTCTTTTTTGTGTACATTTCAATATGCTTGTCTTTTCAAGTGCAATAAGCATAACATACTACACAAAAACATTGTTGTAAATCCTACTTTGGTGTAGGGACTAGGGTCTTAAAAGCTTGCAAGCAATCATCTAGTTGCAATGATGGGTCTCTACTCATCCACAGCAATGAATAATGAAGAAAAAAAAAGACACATGGAAACAATTAGTCCAAGGGACTAGGAGACCATGCAAACCTCAGCCTATAAAATTAGGAAACCAGAAGAACTAGACGGTGCCCAGCTACTGATGTCAATCACTTGGAATGGGATTAGTGGGGGAGATCCTGGATGAAGTGGGAGAACAATGTGGAACGAAATGCAAAACCATACAAAAAAAAAATAAAAAGAGGTTTGCTGGTCTGACAGAAGCTGGTGAGACCCCCTATAGCCCCTAGTTACCCTTCAAGTCTAGAATTGAAATCACACCCATGGCTTCCACCTAAACAACAGACAGGCATATGCAATGAACATTCACATCAGACAGAAACACTCCTTATAAAGATCAGTCATGGGAGAAAAGAAGGGTGCTATTTCACAGGGAGATAGCTCAGGGGACAGGAATGCACAGGAAATTAGGATACAGGGAAGAGGCAACTAGAGGGGCAAAGTGGGAAGAGAGCTGTTACTCTGTGGGGAATTGCCGTCAGTGTCATGAAACAAAATGTGTACGAACTGCTGTATGGAAAATGAATTTGCTCTGTAAACTGTCATCCAAAACAAAAAGTTTTTGTTGGGCTTTTTTCAAACTTGTTTTAGTGAATCTGCAAGTATGTCTTTCATGTTGTTTCTGTGTAAAAAACATACCCTGCATACTATATAAAAGGAACACATTTCAGTAAATAACATTAGATATAAATCGTATGCAACAGTTCTGAAATACATAAAACTTAAACACAGACTTAGGAGTGGACCTTGTTCATCACCTGAGGACTGCCAGGAGTATTATAAACAACTTAATACATAAATGAAGGGGAGAGAATGATTGCAGACTTCCAAATAATATACAAGAAATGGCTGTAATACAAAATACCATTTGGCAAACAATACAATCATAATGAGAGTTAGTTAGTATTAATGGATATTAAAATTGGCAGGAAAAAATACAACAAAAACCAGTATTTGCACAGTCTCAAAGTACCCACCCTCTGAGAACCCTAATGATTATACAGAGGAAAATAATTAACTTCACAACAAAAAAGAAGAAAATGCATTAAATATGAAAACACACAAAACCATACACAAATGTATTTAACTGTATATAAAATAACATCAACAAAAACCCTGAAAAAAAAAAAAAATCCTTATTTGCTCAAGGCTATTCCTCCCAGCATCATTTACAATACCCAGGAACTTCAAGAAAGTAACAGTAAGCACGGACTGAGGAAGTAACAAACACTTATGAGGAGAGACACATCGTTACGATGAAACTGTCCTTTCCCCCAAACGCACAAGGATCCTTTCTTTGAAATGGTATTACTTTCTTACTCACTGATAATTTCAGTTCACCAAGTGCAGACTTTCAAAACTTCTGTGTTCCAAATTCTGGCAGTAAAGATGAAACATATCCCATTTTTGACACAGGCTTTCCACTTCTAACAAGTGAGCTCTTATGTGAGGAATCCCTAAAGGCTTTTTACCACATTGTTTACACTCACAAGACACCTCTACTGTGTGTTCTTCTATGTCTAGTTAGGTTTGAGGCCTGACGAAAGGCTTTCCCACATACCTTACATTCATAGGGCTTCTCTCCATTTTGACACGTGTGGTAAGGTATGTGAGAAACATAAAAGATTTCCCACATTTCATTTATTCATCAAGTGTCTGCACCATGAGTTACACTGAGAGAGAAAAGTAACGACTGACAGCTTTCCCACATTCCTTGTATTCACAAGGTCTCTCTCCACATTGAGTACTTGTATATTGAGTGAGGTGGGAGGTTTGCGTGAAGGTTTTCCCACATCCCTTACATACGTAGAGCCTTTCTCTGTGGAGTACTTACAAGTTTGCTGACATACCTAAAGGTATTTTTTTCCCAAAAAATTTCTTGCACTCACAAGGACTTCCTCTACTGATTGGAGCTCTATGTTTAGTGAGGGTTGAAGACTCACTAAAGGTTTTCACATACTGCTTCCATTTGAAGATCTCCCTCCACAGTCAGTTCTTCCATGTTCATTGAGGCCTGAGGCGTGAATAAAGCCTTTCCCACATTGCTTACATTCATAAGGCCTCTCCCCACTGTGAGTTCGCATATGTTTAGAGAGGTATGAGGACCAACTAAAGCCTTTCCCACATTGCTTACATTCATAAGGCCTCTCCCCACTGTGAGTTTTTCTATGTTGAGTAAGGGATGAAGAATGACTAAAGGTTTTCCCACATTCCTTACATTCCTAAGGCCTCTCCCCACTGTGAGTTTTTCTGTGTTGAGTAAGGGATGAGGAATGACTAAAGGTTTTCCCACAATCCTTACATTCATAAGGCCTCTCTCCACTATGAGTTCGCATATGGTTAGTGAGGTATGAGGACCAAATAAAGCTTTTCCCACATTGCTTACATTCATAAGGCCTCTCCCCACTGTGAGTTTTTCT
>NW_006922316.1:151605-158125 GCF_000298275.1 Orycteropus afer afer | reverse complement strand
ATAAGGCCTCTCTTTACTGTGAGTTTTTCTATGTTGAGTAAGGGTTGAGGAACAACTAAAGGCCTTCCCACATTCCTTACATTCATAAGGCCTGTCTCTACTGTGAGTTTTTCCATGTTCAGTAAGGGATGAGGAATAACTGAAGGCTTTACCACATTCCTCATATTCAGGAGGCCTGTCTCCACTGTGACATTGCATATGTACAGTGAGAGATGAGTCTCGAATGAAGCCTTTCCCACATTCCTTACATGTATAGGGCCATTCTCTACTGTGAATTCGTTCATGTCCAATGAGATATGAGGCATACTTAAAGGCTTTCCCACACTGTGTACATTTATAACGGCTCTGCTCACTGTGAATTCTTGCATGTGTAGTAAGGGATGAGGAACAACTAAAAGCTTTTCCACGCTGTGTACATTCATAAGGCCTCTCCACACTGTGAGTTTGCATATGTCTGGTGACAGATGAGGACAAAGAAAATGCTCTCCCACGTTCATTACCTACAAAATGCTTATCTCTGTTATGAAATTTTTTATGTGAAATGAGGGATGAAGGATGACTAGAGTCTTTACAACGTGGTTTACACTCACGCTCATGACCTTTCATATGTGTCCAAAAGGATGACAAACTACAAGGATCTTTCCCACATTCCTGACGTTCACAGTGCTCCTCATCAGTCAGTGCCATCACAGGATCCTTAAGGGTTGATGTACAAATCAAGTCCTTCGTACATATCTTACATCTATGGGGCTTCTTTCCATGAAGAGTTCTCATAGGAGTGGTTAGGTGGGAGGGACAACCTTCCTCACACTGACAGGAATTACATCCAGTGAGAGATTGAGCAGGATGCTCATGTGATGAGTGATGCAAGAAGGCTTTTCCACACTCACCAAATTCAAAAGACTTTACTTCTGGATGATTTCTTGGTAACACAGGGAGATTTGGCATACGGCTGGAAATTTTCCCACACGGATCACCTTCATGACTTTCACAGAGGTTCTCTATTGTACAACTTCTGTTAAAAACAGGCAATAATGCTGTTAAAAAAAAATTGGTTCCCATTTCACAATAATCAAATACAGTCAATATACAGGTTTTCCCTTGACTTGTCTAATGTCTCATAGGTTAAAATATTCTAGCAGAAATACTACCATTTTGCTCATTGTTTATCTAAAACAGGTTTTCAGATCATGTCCAAGTGAAATATGTTTCAAATAACAGAAATCTGAATTACATTATAAAAACATTATACGGTGAAAATTCTCTAAACCAGTCATTTCACAGTCAGTTAACATGTACATATATGTTACATATTAATGAGCGTGTCTTAGGGTTTCTAACAGATTCATAGGGAGCTCTGGTAGCATAGTGGCTAAGACACTTGCCTGCTAACCAGACGGCTGGCGGTTCAAACCCACCACCCACTCCTCGGAAGGAAGGTTGGGCAATCCTACTTCTGTAGTGATACTGCCTCGGAAACCCAAGGAGGGGTCGCTATGAGTCGGGCTGACTCGACAGCACATAACAACAACAACAAGAAGCTTACTTTTCTGATGTGCACAGTCCTCTTACACCTCATGTGCTGGAGACACTTTCCTGTTGTAATGCTACGTGTTACCGTGTCCAATACCTCTCTACTTTTGTCTCCTGATAACACGTACTTGTGTGAACGTCCCTGTCACTCCTCATGGAAGTATTTGCTGCAAAATTGCTTTGCAGCCAGTTCCAAAGTGTTGAAAGGGTCAAAGCAGCTAAGTCTGTTTTTGTTCACAGCAGCCTTTCTTTCCCTGATAATTCCTTCCTTTTTGTTTCATGTTCTGATCTTCAACTTGAATGATTGGTTCTACATTTGGAGATATAAGCAAAGGCAGCTTACACATTCCATAGAACCAAATCAGATGCCCTTCAGATTTTGACCCGAGTAGCAAACAAGCAAGGAGGTCTGGTGGTACAGTGCCTAAGGCATTTCAGTGCTAATCAGAAGGCTGGCAGTTCAAACCTACCAGCCACTCTGTATGGAAGACAGGGCAATCTCCTTCTGTAAAGATGTACTGCCTCGGAAAATCAATGGAGGTTGCTATGAGTCCGGATCCACTCGATGTCAGTAGGTTGGTTTTCGTTTTGATAGGAAACAGCCTGACCACATTCAAACATGATAGACAACTGTGCAGCTTTGAATGTGTGACTCTCCATAATACTCCCAATAATACAATCTCCCACACATATATCGAAAGTTTCAGGAACTCGATGAGCAATATTGGATTACTGGGAAGATAGTGGGGAGTGATACACATTCAAATGAGGACAGCTGGCTTCCATGTTTTAGTGGAACACCACTGTTTCCTGCTCAGGTCAGAAAGCAATGAGGAACCAATGTGGTTCACATACATGAATGAGTATATCTTAGGGTTTTGAACAAATTCGTAATGGTTCTGCATTTGTGAAGATAAGCAAAGGCAGCTTACACATTGCATAGCAACCTAATCTGATAGCCTTCAAATTTTGACCCGAGTAGCAGATAAGCAAGGAGGTTTGGTGGCACAGTACCTAAGGCATTTCAGTGCTAATCAGAAGGTTGGCAGTTCAATTCTACTAGGACTCTGCGAAAGGCAGACTAGGCAACCTACTTCTGTAAAGATTTATTGCCTTGGAAACCCAATGGTGGTCACTAGGAGTCTGAATCTACTTTATGGCAGTAGTTTTGGTTTTGGTAGGAAACAAACAGCCCGGCCACACTCAAACATGGTGGACAAATGTGCAGCTTTCTATGTGTGTGACTCTCCATAATATTCCCAATAATCCAATCTCCCACACATATACCAAAAGTTTCAGGAACTTGATGAGGGATATTGGATTACTGGGAAGATGGTGTGGAATGATACGCATTAAAATAAGGACAGCCAGCTTCCATGTTTGAGCAGAACACCAGGGACCGTTTCCTGCTCAGGTCAAAATCCAATGGGTGACTGATGGGTTGACATTGAACATGTACACAACCCTTGTTTACACTAGAAGTTACTGAAGCATTGCAAACTGGTTCAAAGCCCTGCTATACAGACATAGACATACAGGTATATATGTTCATATTAATGTCACAACACCACAGGATTCTCCTGAGGCATTCTTCTCTCTTATTTGAAGGACTCTCACCTCAAATGTATCTCCTGGTTGGTAGGTTGCTCTTTGCTGCTATATAATTTTGAGAATTCTCCCAACATGGAGGACCAGATGTTATTCTTCATTAATTGCAGCATGATACCATCAGTGAAAAACTTCTCTGTGTAAGTTACTCTTCGAGAGGCTGAGACAATCATTCAAGTTGAAGATCAGAACATGAAACAAAAAGGAAGGAATTATCAGGGAAAAAAAGGCTGCTGTGAACAAAAACAGACTTAGCTGCTTTGACCCTTTCAACACTTTGGAACTGGCTGCAAAGCAATTTTGCAGCAAATACTTCCGTGAGGAGTGACAGGGACGTTCACACAAGTACGTGTTATCAGGAGACAAAAGTAGAGAGGTATTGGACACGGTAACACGTAGCATTACAACAGGAAAGTGTCTCCAGCACATGAGGTGTGAGAGGACCGTGCACATCAGAAAAGTAAGCTTAGGTATCTATTTATGTGTGTCCTCAACCCAAAGCCAACTTCTCTTTTTCTGGCTGATGGATTCAAATAGAATGCCCTCCATGCAGGGCTGGTCCTTCACACAATTCTTGTTTCCCTGGTGGAGACACAATGGCCTGGGAGAGGCCAATCTCCACTGCTCTCAGAGCTTTCTTCCCTTGCTTCATTTGGAAACAAATGGGCGCAGCTGATGTAGTACTCATGGAGAAATGTGTCTCATGAGGGAACACTGTGAGGAACCATGAACATTTCCTAGTCATGAGACAACACTTTGCCATTCAGGGTGTCTGAAGATTGACAGTCTGAATTTACATATAGCAAAGTCATTAAGTCAAATTTGAAATTATTATCATGAAACTCACCACAAGGTCCCTAAGCACAAATCTCGCAGTGCTCCAAGGTGACCCCTGAAGCCAGTTTGTATTTATATTACTTAACGGGTCTCATGACTTTTAACCACAGAAGAAATAAAAACTGCACTTGAATGTGTACAGCTTTATGTTCACAAAGAGTTCTGGTGGTGTAGTGGATAATGCATTTGACTGCTAACCAGGTTGGTAGTTCTAACCCACCAGCTGCTCCTCAGAAAGAAGATTGCGTAATCCACTTTCATAAAGATTTGCCAACTAGGAAGCCCAATGGGGGTCGCTATGAGTTGGAGTGGACTTGATGTTTGTTGTTGTTCGGTGCCATCGAGTCGCCTCTGACTCATAGCGACCTCATGTACAGCAGAATGAAACATTGCCGGTCCTGTGACAGCCCCATGATCTTTGCTGTACCTGAGCCCATCGCCGCAACCACTGTGTCAATCCATCTTGTAGAGGGCCTTCCCCATTTTTTGTTGGCCCTCCACTTTGCCAAGCACGGTATCCTTCAGGGAAGGTCCCTTCTCACAACATGATCAAAGCAGGAGAGATGAAGTCTGTTCATTCTTGCATCGAAGGAGCAATCCTGCTGCACCTCTTCCAGAACAGGTTCATTATTTCTTTTAGCAGTCCATGGAACTTTCAGCATTCTTCACCAACACCACAAGTGTGGTAGTTAAAGTTTGTGTGTCACCTTGGCTGGGCCTGCTTGGGTGGCTGGGTAGCTGGATGTAGTATTCCCGATGAGACTGGTAATCAACTCCACGGTGGAATTTACTTTCAGAAGACAAGTAGCTGCCTAAGGGATGTGGACTGCTTCCTGTATATAAGGAGCAGCCTTGAGGAATGGTCTCTAGCTTATGGCACTCTTGAACCCTGCATGTAGCCAAGTCGTTGTTCAGCAGTCTGCCATGCTCTGACGACCTTGGGACTTTAAATGGACTTGAATTAATGGCTTGCCATGTGGTTTACTAGCATCAGGACTATGGTATTTTATTTGTTGACGTTGGGCTTGTTAGCTTCAGTAGCCAATAGATACCTGAGTGAAGAGATGCCTCTAGCTTCAGTGGGCCAGGCAAAAGAGGCAGAGTTGAAGCCAAGGTTGAGGGGCTTTCAAACAGCCCTTAGAGCCTGGCACTTTGAATTCGGATTTCTAGCCTCCCGAACTGTAAGAGAATAAACTTCTGTTTGTTCAAGCCATTGCATTTGTGGTATATTCTTGTCAGAGTGGCACTTGGTAATAAGAACAACAACTCAAAAGCATTGACTCTTCTTTGGTTTCCCTTTTTCATGGTCCAGGTCACACATGAAAATAGTATGGCTTGCATTGAGCACACTGTAGCATTCAAGGAAACATATTTGCTGTTCAACACCTGAAAGAGGAACTTTGCAGCAGATATGCCCAATGCTATATGACGTCTGATATCCTGACTACTGCTTCCATTGGTGTTGATTGTAGAACCAGGTAATATGAAGTCTTTGACAACTTCAATCTTCTCTCCATTTATCGTGATACTGCTTGTTGGTCCCATTGTGAGGATTTTTCCTTATACTGAGGTGTAAACTATACTGCAGACTGTAGTCTTCAATCGTGATCATTAAGTGTTTCAAGTCAACCTCATTTTCAGTGAGAAAGGTTGTGTCATCTGCATAACGCAGGTTAATGAGTGTTCCTCCAATCCTGATGCCACATTCTTCTTCATATTGTCCAGCTTCTGCGATTATTTGTTCAGACTACAGATTGAGTAAGTGTGATAAAAAGATACAATCCTGATGCACTCCCTTCTTGATTTTAAACCATGCAGTGTCCCCTTGTTCTGTTTGAACAACAGTTTACAGGTCTATGTACAAGTTCCTCATGAGTACAATTAATTGTTCTTGAATTCCCATTCTTCTCAATGTTAGGCATAATTTGTTATGATCCACACAATCAAATGCTTTTGCACAATCAATGAAACAAAGTAAACATCTTTCTGATATTCTCTGTTTTGAGCCAAGATCTATCTGACATCAGCAGTGATATCTCTTGTGCCATGTCCTCTTCTGAATCCAGCTTGCATTTCTGAAGTCCTCGCAATATACTGCTCTAACCATTTTTGAATTATCTTCAGTACAATTTCACTTGCGTGTGGTATTACTGATATTGTTTGATAATTTCCACATTCTGTGGGATCGCCGTTCTTTGGAGTGGGTACAATATGGATCTCTTCCAGTCAGCTGGCTAGGTAGTTGTCTTCCAAAACTCTTGGCATAGCCAAGTGTGTGCCTCTAGTACAGCATCCATTTGTTGAAACATCTCAATGGGTATCCCGTCAATTCTGGAGCCTTGTTTTTCACCACTTCCTTCAGTACAGCTGACTTCTTCTCTTAATACCATTGGTTCTTGGGCATAAGCCTCCTCCTGAAATGGGTGAACACTGACCAATTATTTTTGGTACAGCCTGTGTCTTTCCATCTTCTTTTGATGTTCCCTGCACCATTCAATATATTTCCCACAGAATCTTCAATACTGCAACTCGGGTTTAATTT
>NW_006922316.1:134563-137615 GCF_000298275.1 Orycteropus afer afer | reverse complement strand
GGCGCAGGAGAGTATGGAGGGATGGTCACTGGGAAGAGGTAACTATGGGGAGGAAGCGGGAGGGGAGCTGTTGCATTGTGGTGAATTGTGGTCAATGTCATGAGACAAAGTGTATGTAAACTGCTGTATGGAAAGTGAATTTGCTCTGTAAATTTTCACCCAAATCACAATTAAAAGAAAAAAAAAGACGGCCAAAAATAAATAAATAAATAAGTTAGGATAAAGACCCAACAAAGACAGTCATCCAAGATGAGGGAAAGCATCAGCGTGCACCAAGTACAGAAAGCTGAAGGGAGTGTGCAAAGGCAGGGCCATCAGGCTAATTACATATGATTGACAACAAAGGAATCATCACAAAATCATGATTGGTAGCAGAGCCATTCATCACTGTCAGAGGCGGGACTACAGAACTGGGAGAGGACATTGGCTGGCTAGCTACATAACTGAAAATTTAAAAAGGGTTACAGGATTGGTCTGGGGCTTGACCTTGTGCAGCCACAGTCAAAGCCACAGGTGGCCTCCAAACAACACCAGGCCCCCAATCTTAATTTAAATCAGAAAAGCATATACTCAAGCAGGTCCCCTAGATCTCAGAGTGAGCATCTCCTACTTTCAACCACATTCTCGCAGAGGCCTAATCCTGCCCTTCCCCGCCCCAGGTTTGCCCTTAAACTTGTCTCTGCATGGCTACAAAGCTGGCTTAAGTCAACGAAAACTCAAATGGCCTCTGAACTTACATAAAGTGAGGGCTCCCATGGTAGACTACAGCCTGCCACAACTCAAGTGCTTCGGAATGGTAGCACAGTGCCTAAGGCACTTGACTGCTAACCAGAAGGCTGGCGGTTCAAACCCACCAGCCACTCCTCGGAAGGAAGATGGGGCAACCTACTTCCATAGTGATACTGCCTCAGAAACCCAAGCAGGGGTCGATATGAATCAGGTCCGACTCTACGGCACATACCACCTAACCAACCAACCAGCAGCTCCACAAAGCACCCCTCACCCACAGCAAAACTGCCCAGCAACCCACATTTACCATCCGCCCAACTCGGATTGGCCGTATACTTACTTTCTCACGCAATCCTGATGAAAATGTCAGCCTCGCAGCCAAGGAAACCCTCTAACCGTGTCCCAGACTAAATGCTCCCCTCCTGAAACTGGAATAAACACGGTCCCTAATTGACAACCTTGTTCCAACTCGGGTTTCTTAATTCTTTACCCTCCCTAAATTCTTTGTTGTTGTTATGTGCCGTCGAATCGGACTCGACTCATAGCGACCCCTTCTTGGGTTTCCGAGGCACTATCACTACGGAAGTAGATTGCCCCATCTTCCTACTGAGGAGTGGCTGGTGGGTTTGAACCGCCAGCCTTCTGGTTAGCAGTCAAGTGCCTTAGGCACTGTGCCACCAGAGCTCCTAAATTCTTTACCCTCCCTTAATTCTTTACCTTCCTTTACCGTAACCGTTAAAGGAGGAGGAAGTCCTCATAATCTCCATTTGTGAAGTAGCAGTGTATGGGGCACAGCCCTGAAGGCCCTCAACATTGTACCCAGACTCCATGTTGTTTGCAGGAGAGAATTTTGCTAATTCCTTGCCCTTCTTCCCCTTCTCAAGGCCAGTGGACCCCTTCAGGAGAGCAGGTATAATTCATTAAGCTGCTGACGGTAGCATTTTAAAGTGACTCCCCATTTCTTACCAACACGGGCGCTGTGGGCTGAGAACCGTAAGTTTCGTCGGCGAAAAGACACAAAACGTTACTTATTTCCCACGGAGGGAAGTAGGCTAGTCCCCGCTGCTCCACACGCAGGAAAGCTGAGGCCCCCGGACAGAGTCGCGCTTACACATTCCCACTTCCGGTTGCTGGGTCTCGCGATGCCTCGGGAAGGGATTCCGTGTGGGAACAGGGGAGGTTCCAACTCCTGCTCGAGGCGTTTAGCGGCTCCTCCTTGTGTTTAGGATCTAGCCACCCCTGTACTTATCTTCACTCTAGAAAAAAGCCTGTTGTTGTTGTTATTATGTGCCGGCGAGTTGGACCTGACTCATAAAGACCCCTCCTTGGGTTTCCTAGGCAGTATCACTACAGAAGTGGATTGCCACATCTCCCTTCGGAGGAGCGGCTGGTGGGTTTGCACTGCCCGCCTTCTGCTTAGCGGTTGAATGCCTTAAGCACTATGCCACCGGAGGTCCCGGATGATACATAGATGTATTGATAGATGATAGATACATAAATGATAGGTTGTTAGATACATGTTGTTGTGGTTGTTATGTGCCCTGAGTCGGACCCGACTGGTAGCGACCCCTCCTTGGGTTTCCTAGGCAGTATCACTATGGAAGTAGATTGCCCCATCTTCCTGGATTTTCTTAAATGTGAAGATGACAGGCAGAATTCAGTAATGAACATACCTTCAGGTGCACAGAAAGTTAGTATTTGCATATTTGGCTGATTTAAAAAATTTTACCATGTCCATTACACAAATAATTTGTTTCTCATAAATATTTCCCCATGTTACAATCGTTCAAGCCTTCAGTTGTGTTAGTTACCACAGGGAAGTGGGCTTCAAGCTTCCTACAGTTGGAACCACAGGAGCCGACCTGAAGCCCTTAGAAAAAGTGCAACCAAGCAGGAGAGGACAAAAAGCTAAAATTATAAAAAGGATTTTCCTTGGGGATTTTCCCACCGGGCATGCGCAGTTGTGTACAAGATGACCTTGAAATAATTCTCCTTAGCACGCAATTATAGACCAGTGCAACAGAATTGAGAACCCAAATAGATCCAGCTACCTCTGGTCACTCGATCTTTGGCAAACGGCTGAACTCCATTCATGGGGAACAGATCATCTCTTTAACAAATGGTGCTGGCCACACTGGTTATCTGTTAGCAGAAAACTGAAAAAACATCCATCCCTCACAACACAAAAACTAACTCCAGTTGAATGAAAGGTTTAGCAGTGAAATTTAAAACTATAAAGTTCATCAAAGAAAAAATAGGGTCAAACTTAGGGGCTCCAATTTATACCATAAATAGACTACCATGCATAACCAAAAATGCCCAA
>NW_006922316.1:132224-134379 GCF_000298275.1 Orycteropus afer afer | reverse complement strand
CATTGACCAAAATTTACAATGCAACAGCTCCCCTCCCACTTCCTCCTCATAGTCACCTCCTCCCAGTGTCCATCCCCTCATACTCTTCTGCACCCTGAGCTATCTCCCTGTGCATAAGCAGCCCTTCCTTCTCCCATGATTGTTCTCTCCAGGGTGTGTGTCCACCTGAGGTAAATGTTTAATTCACATGCCTGTACTTTGTTTGGCTGGAAACCCCAGTTGTGGGTTCAATTCCAGACCTGAAGGGCAGCTAGGGTCTGGCCATGACATGCTTTTCCAATAGAATTTTTTCCAGTTTTCCAGTTCCAATCAGTAGGGGTAATTTAAATAGATTTCAAAAGAATATGAGCGGTGTCTTCCATTTGTTCTTACTTCAATATCAATAGAGGAGGAGTAGTTTACAAGGGTATGGGGCCTGCTGGCTTCCTTACATCTGTCCCTTCCTCACTATAACTGTTACGGTTCCAGAACAAAGTAATGAGCACTATAATTTCCAGAAATTTAGAAGAGTCTTTATTCAGCTATACCCGGGCTGCAGGGGAACAAAGTGTCATTGTATGCTGCACCCCCGAGCCTCATTTCAGGCAGGTTTATAAAGCTTGAAACCGCAAAATATGGAGCAAGCTGATTACAGAAGCAAGAAGCAGCCTCATTAGAGAGTGGGGGGTGTTTGGAAGCAATACTATAGGGTGTATGCTATAGGGTACATTCCAGGAATTTAAGGTACATATGGTTCAAGGACATTAGGGTGGGTTACATTCTAAGTATAGGCAATGTTCTTAGTTAAGTTGCTTATCAGGGGGTGTGTGGTGTTGGCTCTGACCAAGGGGTGAGGGGAGAGATTGGGTGTTTTGTTTAGATAACTACTGGGCTCTCTGAGAAGGGTGGGGAGAAGTAGAAGTGCTGTTATGCTGGAGTGCTTGTAAAATGGAGTTTTAGCAAGTTATAGCAAGTCATTACAAAATAGGGTCACCTACTTTCATAACCTCCTCTGAGACCAAGTCAGGGAAATTTCCCAGCACCTAACATTCCCTCCTGCCCTTTACCCAGTGCATATTCACCCTCGAGATAACCAGGGTTCTTACTCTTATTGCCAGAGATAGGATTTGCCCATTCCTGGCTTCATATGCTTGTAGTCATATTGCGTGAAATATACTGTGTCGAGTCAACATAACGCCTGTGAGATTTTACCTACGCTGCTCCACATAACAGTAATTTATTGTCGCTTTTATTCCAAAGGATGAATAAACCACACTGTTCCATTTGTTTTTAGGTACTCCAAGAATAAAATGTTTTTTTTGTTTAACACTTTGTCATTGAGATAAACGTTAGAGACAAAGTCCATTTCCCATTGAACAATGTATACACAGCTTGTCTCCTGATACTTGTTGCTGTCCCCTCAATGTACCAGCACCCTGCCCCATTCCTTCCCAGGTTCCCTTTTGGATAAATGGTGTCTTTTGACCTCCTAGAGTTGATTGCTGACATGTGCATTGCTCCTGGGTGTTACTGTTCACTTTATAGGTCTATTGTTTGGCTATGTGAGTGCCAAATGGCTTCAGTTCCATGTTTGAAGGGTGTCTCAGGACCACAGTCTGAGGGATTGTACCAGGTGCCATTATACCAATAAGGCATGTTTTACTTATTAATTTAAATCTTATTCTCCATTCATCTCCCACTCTGTCTAGAACCTACTAATGCCATCCAAGGCAGAGCAGTAGGAAGTGGTAGCCAGGAAACCATCTATTTCCTCTGGTTTCAGGCTCTTTGAGACTGTAGCTCACATGATCCATTAGTCCTTTAAACTCATTGTTTCCTTGCGTCTTTGATTTTCTTTACTCTTCTTTACTCTAGACAGGATGTGGCCAATTATATCTTAGAAGGATTCTCCCAAGCTTTTAAAATTCCACTTGCTACTCACCACTGTAGAAAGTAAAACACTATCTGTGTGGACACATGGAAACAATTAGTCCAAGAGACTGGTACACTGTGCAATTCTCAGCCTATACCACTATGAGACCAGAAGAACTAGATGGTGCCTGGCTATCACCATCAACCACTCAGAGGGTCATCTCTATAGGAGATCCTGGATAGAGTAGGAGAACAAAGTAGAACAAAACTCAAAATCATTAAAAAAAAAGGGGGGGGGAGAGGG